>NW_026698698.1:0-92365 GCF_030435755.1 Ochotona princeps | reverse complement strand
AAAGGGCACTAAGCATAGAGTGTGAAAACTGAGTTTCCTTGAGAGCTGCTTGGAAGCCTGATGGTGTGTGAAGTTAGTGAGCCAAATGGAGTTGTTCTCCCACAAGAACCACTCGGCTGATCCTTCTTCAATATGCCCTTCACCAACATGCAGTGTTTCCTTGATTGAATTAGCTCTCACACCAATATTTGCGTCTAGAGCCTTTGCATTGAGGGCTATCTGAAAACGGCTGTGGCGCTGAAGTTGCCTGTGAATGTGGAGTTGGTGGCATGTGAAACCCGCATGTGGAGCATTCGTTTGTGTGGGATGCTCTACCAGGTTCATTCCTAGATAATGCACTCAAAGGGCACTAAACATAGAGTGTGAAAACTGAGTTTCCTTGAGAGCTGCTTGGAAGCCTGATGGTGTGTGAAGTTAGTGAGCCAAATGGAGTTGTTCTCCCACAAGAACCACTCGGCTGATCCTTCTTCAATATGCCCTTCACCAACATGCAGTGTTTCCTTGATTGAATTAGCTCTCACACCAATATTTGCGTCTAGAGCCTTTGCATTGAGGGCTATCTGAAAACGGCTGTGGCGCTGAAGTTGCCTGTGAATGTGGAGTTGGTGGCATGTGAAACCCGCATGTGGAGCATTCGTTTGTGTGGGATGCTCTACCAGGTTCATTCAGTCCTAGCCATACAAAGGGCACTAAGCATAGAGTGTGAAAACTGAGTTTCCTTGAGAGCTGCTTGGAAGCCTGATGGTGTGTGAAGTTAGTGAGCCAAATGGAGTTGTTCTCCCACAAGAACCACTCGGCTGATCCTTCTTCAATATGCCCTTCACCAACATGCAGTGTTTCCTTGATTGAATTAGCTCTCACACCAATATTTGCGTCTAGAGCCTTTGCATTGAGGGCTATCTGAAAACGGCTGTGGCGCTGAAGTTGCCTGTGAATGTGGAGTTGGTGGCATGTGAAACCCGCATGTGGAGCATTCGTTTGTGTGGGATGCTCTACCAGGTTCATTCCTATATAATGCACTCAAAGGGCACTAAGCATAGAGTGTGAAAACTGAGTTTCCTTGAGAGCTGCTTGGAAGCCTGATGGTGTGTGAAGTTAGTGAGCCAAATGGAGTTGTTCTCCCACAAGAACCACTCGCTGATCCTTCTTCAATATGCCCTTCACCAACATGCAGTGTTTCCTTGATTGAATTAGCTCTCACACCAATATTTGCGTCTAGAGCCTTTGCATTGAGGGCTATCTGAAAACGGCTGTGGCGCTGAAGTTGCCTGTGAATGTGGAGTTGGTGGAATGTGAAACCCGCATGTGGAGCATTCGTTTGTGTGGGATGCTCTACCAGGTTCATTCCTAGATAATGCACTCAAAGGGCACTAAACATAGAGTGTGAAAACTGAGTTTCCTTGAGAGCTGCTTGGAAGCCTGATGGTGTGTGAAGTTAGTGAGCCAAATGGAGTTGTTCTCCCACAAGAACCACTCGGCTGATCCTTCTTCAATATGCCCTTCACCAACATGCAGTGTTTCCTTGATTGAATTAGCTCTCACACCAATATTTGCGTCTAGAGCCTTTGCATTGAGGGCTATCTGAAAACGGCTGTGGCGCTGAAGTTGCCTGTGAATGTGGAGTTGGTGGCATGTGAAACCCGCATGTGGAGCATTCGTTTGTGTGGGATGCTCTACCAGGTTCATTCCTAGATACTCCACTCAAAGGGCACTAAGCATAGAGTGTGAAAACTGAGTTTCCTTGAGAGCTGCTTGGAAGCCTGATGGTGTGTGAAGTTAGTGAGCCAAATGGAGTTGTTCTCCCACAAGAACCACTCGGCTGATCCTTCTTCAATATGCCCTTCACCAACATGCAGTGTTTCCTTGATTGAATTAGCTCTCACACCAATATTTGCGTCTAGAGCCTTTGCATTGAGGTCTATCTGAAAACGGCTGTGGCGCTGAAGTTGCCTGTGAATGTGGAGTTGGTGGCATGTGAAACCCGCATGTGGAGCATTCGTTTGTGTGGGATGCTCTACCAGGTTCATTCCTAGATAATGCACTCAAAGGGCACTAAGCATAGAGTGTGAAAACTGAGTTTCCTTGAGAGCTGCTTGGAAGCCTGATGGTGTGTGAAGTTAGTGAGCCAAATGGAGTTGTTCTCCCCACAAGAACCACTCGGCTGATCCTTCTTCAATATGCTCTTCACCAACATGCAGTGTTTCCTTGATTGAATTAGCTCTCACACCAATATTTGCGTCTAGAGCCTTTGCATTGAGGCTATCTGAAAACGGCTGTGGCGCTGAAGTTGCCTGTGAATGTGGGAGTTGGTGGCATGTGAAACCCGCATGTGGAGCATTCGTTTGTGTGGGATGCTCTACCAGGTTCATTCCTAGATAATGCACTCAAAGGGCACTAAACATAGAGTGTGAAAACTGAGTTTCCTTGAGAGCTGCTGGAAGCCTGATGGTGTGTGAAGTTAGTGAGCCAAATGGAGTTGTTCTCACCACAAGAACCACTCGGCTGATCCTTTTTCAATATGCCCTTCACCAACATGCAGTGTTTCCTTGATTGAATTAGCTCTCACACCAATATTTTGCGTCTAGGAGCCTTTGCCTTGAGGGCTATCTGAAAACGGCTGTGGTGCTGAAGTTGCCTGTGAATGTGGAGTTGGTGGCATGTGAAACCCGCATGTGGAGCATTCGTTGTGTGGGATGCTCTACCAGGTTCATTCCTAGATAATGCACTCAAAGGGCACTAAGCATAGAGTGTGAAAACTGAGTTCCTTGAGAGCTGCTTGGAAGCCTGATGGTGTGTGAAGTTAGTGAGCCAAATGGAGTTGTTCTCCCACAAGAACCACTCGGCTGATCCTTCTTCAATATGCCCTTCACCAATCATGCAGTGTTTCCTTGATTGAATTAGCTCTCACACCAATATTTGCGTCTAGAGCCTTTGCATTGAGGGCTATCTGAAAACGGCTGTGGCGCTGAAGTTGCCTGTGAATGTGGAGTTGTGGCATGTGAAACCCGCATGTGGAGCATTCGTTTGTGTGGGATGCTCTACCAGGTTCATTCCTAGATAATGCACTCAAAGGGCACTTAACATAGAGTGTGAAAACTGAGTTTCCTTGAGAGCTGCTTGGAAAGCCTGATGGTGTGTGAAGTTAGTGAGCCAAATGGAGTTGTTCATCCCACTAGAACCACTCGGCTGATCCTTCTTCAATATGCCCTTCACCAACATGCAGTGTTTCCTTGATTGAATTAGCTCTCACACCAATATTTGCGTCCTAGAGCCTTTGCATTGAGGGCTATGTGAAAACATTTGTGGTGCTGAAGTTGCCTGTGAATGTGGAGTTGGTGGCATGTGAAACCCGCATGTGGAGCATTCGTTGTGTGGGATGCTCTACCAGGTCATTCCTAGATAATGCACTCAAGGGCACTAAACTTAGAGTGTGAAAACTGAGTTTCCTTGAGAGCTCTTTGGAAGCCTGATGGTGTGTGAAGTTAGTGAGCCAAATGGAGTTGTTCTCCCCACAAGAACACTCGGCTGATCCTTCTTCAATATGCCCTTCACCAACATGCAGTGTTTCCTTTATTGAATTAGCTCTCACACCAATATTTGCGTCTAGAGCCTTTGCATTGAGGGCTATCTGAAAACGGCTGTGGCGCTGAAGTTGCCTGTGAATGTGGAGTTTTAGGCATGTGAAACCCGCATGTGGAGCATTCGTTTGTGTGGGATGCTGACCAAGCTTCATTTCAGTCCTAGGCACACAAAGAGCACTAAGCATCGAGTGTGAGAACTGAGTTTCCTTGAGAGCTGCTTGGAAGCCTGATGGTGTGTGAAGTAGTGAGTCAAATAGAGTTGTTCTCTCACAAGAACCACTCGGCTGATCCTTCTTCAATATGCCCTTCAACAAAATGCAAGTGTTTCCTTGATTGAATTAGCTCTCACACCAATATTTGCATCTAGAGCCTTTGCATTGAGGGCTATCTGAAAACGGCTGTGGCGCTGAGGTTGCCTGTGAATGTGGAGTTGTGGCATGTGAAACCCGCATGTGGAGCATTCGTTTGTGTGGGATGCTCTACCAGGTTCATTCCTAGATAATGCACTCAAAGGGCACTAAACATAGAGTGTGAAAACTGAGTTTCCTTGAGAGCTGCTTGGAAGCCTGATGGTGTGTGAAGTTAGTGAGCCAAATGGAGTTGTTCTCCCACAAGAACCACTCGGCTGATCCTTCTTCAATATGCCCTTCACCGACATGCAGTGTTTCCTTGATTGAATTAGCTCTCACACCAATATTTGCGTCTAGAGCCTTTGCATTGAGGGCTATGTGAAAACGGCTGTGGCGCTGAAGTTGCCTGTGAATGTGGAGTTGGTGGCATGTGAAACCCGCATGTGGAGCATTCGTTTGTGTGGGATGCTGACCAAGCTTCATTTCAGTCCTAGGCACTCAAAGGGCACTAAGCATAGAGTGTGAAACTGAGTTTCCTTGAGAGCTGCTTGGAAGCCTGATGGTGTGTGAAGTTAGTGAGCCAAATGGAGTTGTTCTCCCACAAGAACCACTCGGCTGATCCTTCTTCCAATATTGCCCTTCACCAACATGCAGTGTTTCCTTGATGAATTAGCTCTCACACCAATATTTGCGTCTAGAGCCTTTGCATTGAGGGCTATCTGAAAACGGCTGTGGCGCTGAAGTTGCCTGTGAATGTGGAGTTGGTGGCATGTGAAACCCGCATGTGGAGCATTCGTTTGTGTGGAATGCTCTACCAGGTTTATTCCTAGATAATGCACTCAAAGGGCACTAAACATAGAGTGTGAAAACTGAGTTTCCTTGAGAGCTGCTTGGAAGCCTGATGGTGTGTGAAGTTAGTGAGCCAAATGGAGTTGTTCTCCCACAAGAACCACTCGGCTGATCCTTCTTCAATATGCCCTTCACCAACATGCAGTGTTTCCTTGATTGAATTAGCTCTCACACCAATATTTGCGTCTAGAGCCTTTGCATTGAGGGCTATCTGAAAACGGCTGTGGCGCTGAGTTGCCTGTGAATGTGGAGTTGGTGGCATGTGAAACCCGCATGTGGAGCATTCGTTTGTGTGGGATGCTGACCAAGCTTCATTTCAGTCCTAGGCACTCAAAGGGCACTAAGCATAGAGTGTGAAACTGAGTTTCCTTGAGAGCTGCTTGGAAGCCTGATGGTGTGTGAAGTTAGTGAGCCAAATGGAGTTGTTCTCCCCACAAGAACCACTCGGCTGATCCTTCTTCAATATGCCCTTCACCAACATGCAGTGTTTCCTTGATTGAATTAGCTCTCACACAATATTTGCGTCTAGAGCCTTTGCATGAGGGCTATCTGAAAACGGCTGTGGCGCTGAAGTTGCCTGTGAATGTGGAGTTGGTGGCATGTGAAACCCGCATGTGGAGCATTCGTTTGTGTGGGATGCTCTTCCAGGTTCATTTCAGTCCTAGCACATACAAAGGGCACTAAGCATAGAGTGTGAAAACCTGAGTTTCCTTGGAGAGCTGCTTGGAAGCCTGATGGTGTGTGAAGTTAGTGAGCCAAATGGAGTTGTTCTCCACAAGAACCACTTGGCTGATCCTTCTTCAATATGCCCTTCACCAACTTGCAGTGTTTCCATTGATTGAATTAGCTCTCACACCAATATTTGCGTCTAGAGCCTTTGCATTGAGTGCTATCTGAAAACGGCTGTGGCGCTGAAGTTGCGTGTGAATGTGGAGTTGGTGGCATGTGAAACCCGCATGTGGAGGCATTCGTTTGTGTGGGATGCTCTTCAAGCTTCATTCAGTCCTAGGCACTCAAAGGGCACTAAGCATAGAGTGTGAAAACTGAGTTTCCTTGAGAGCTGCTTGGAAGCCTGATGGTGTGTGAAGTTAGTGAGCCAAATGGAGTTGTTCTCCCACAAGAACCACTCGGCTGATCCTTCTTCAATATGCCCTTCACCAACATGCAGTGTTTCCTTGATTGAATTAGCTCTCACACCAATATTTGCGTCTAGAGCCTTTGCATTGAGGGCTATCTGAAAACGGCTGTGACGCTGAGGTTGCCTGTGAATGTGGAGTTGGTGGCATGTGAAACCCGCATGTGGAGCATTCGTTTGTGTGGGATGCTCTCCAAGCTTCATTTCCGTCCTAGGCACTCAAAGGGCACTAAGCATAGAGTGTGAAAACTGAGTTTCCTTGAGAGCTGCTTGGAAGCCTGATGTGTGTGAAGTTAGTGAGCCAAATGGAGTTGTTCTCCCACAAGAACCACTCGGCTGATCCTTCTTCAATATGCCCTTCACCAACATGCAGTGTTTCCTTGATTGAATTAGCTCTCACACCAATATTAGTGTCTAGAGCCTTTGCAATGAGGGCTATCTGAAAACGGCTGTGGCGCTGAAGTTGCCTGTGAATGTGGAGTTGGTGGCATGTGAAACCCGCATGTGGAGCATTCGTTTGTGTGGGATGCTCTACCAGGTTCATTCCTAGATAATGCACTCAAAGGGCACTAAGCATAGAGTGTGAAAACTGAGTTTCCTTGAGAGCTGCTTGGAAGCCTGATGGTGTGTGACGTTAGTGAGCAAATGGAGTTGTTCTCCCACAAGAACCACTCGGCTGATCCTTCTTCAATATGCCCTTCACCAACATGCAGTGTTTCCTTGATTGAATTAGCTCTCACACCAATATTTGCGTCTAGAGCCTTTGCATTGAGGGCTATCTGAAAACGGCTGTGGCGCTGAGGTTGCCTGTGAATGTGGAGTTGGTGGCATGTGAAACCCGCATGTGGAGCATTCGTTTGTGTGGGATGCTCTACCAGGTTCATTCCTAGATAATGCATTCAAAGGGCACTAAGCATAGAGTGTGAAAACTGAGTTTCCTTGAGAGCTGCTTGGAAGCCTGATGGTGTGTGAAGTTAGTGAGCCAAATGGAGTTGTTCTCCCACAAGAACCACTCGGCTGATCCTTCTTCAATATGCCCTTCACCAACATGCAGTATTTCCTTGATTGAATTAGCTCTCACACCAATATTTGCGTCTAGAGCCTTTGCATTGAGGGCTATCTGAAAACGGCTGTGGCGCTGAAGTTGCCTGTGAATGTGGAGTTGGTGGCATGTGAAACCCGCATGTGGAGCATTCGTTTGTGTGGGATGCTCTCCAAGCTTCATTTCAGTCCTAGGCACTCAAAGGGCACTAAGCATAGAGTGTGAAAACTGAGTTTCCTTGAGAGCTGCTTGGAAGCCTGATGGTGTGTGAAGTTAGTGAGCCAAATGGAGTTGTTCTCCCACAAGAACCACTCGGCTGATCCTCTTCAATATGCCCTTCACCAACATGCAGTGTTTCCTTGATTGAATTAGCTCTCACACCAATATTTGCATCTAGAGCCTTTGCATTGAGGGCTATCTGAAAACGGCTGTGGCGCTGAGGTTGCCTGTGAATGTGGAGTTGGTGGCATGTGAAACCCGCATGTGGAGCATTCGTTTGTGTGGGATGCTCTACCATGTTCATTCCTAGATAATGCACTCAAAGGGCACTAAGCATAGAGTGTGAAAACTGAGTTTCCTTGAGAGCTGCTTGGAAGCCTGATGGTGTGTGAAGTTAGTGAGCCAAATGGAGTTGTTCTCCACAAGAACCACTCGGCTGATCCTTCTTCAATATGCCCTTCACCAACATGCAGTGTTTCCTTGATTGAATTAGCTCTCACACCAATATTGCGTCTAGAGCCTTTGCATTGAGGGCTATCTGAAAACGGCTGTGGCGCTGAGGTTGCCTGTGAATGTGGAGTTGGTGGCATGTGAAACCTGCATGTGGAGCATTCGTTTGTGTGGGATGCTCTACCAGGTTCATTCCTAGATAATGCATTCAAAGGGCACTAAGCATAGAGTGTGAAAAACTGAGTTTCCTTGAGAGCTGCTTGGAAGCCTGATGGTGTGTGAAGTTAGTGAGCCAAATGGAGTTGTTCTCCCACAAGAACCACTCGGCTGATCCTTCTTCAATATGCCCTTCACCAACATGCAGTGTTTCCTTGATTGAATTAGCTCTCACACCAATATTTGCGTCTAGAGCCTTTGCATTGAGGGCTATCTGAAAACGGCTGTGGCGCTGAGTTGCCTGTGAATGTGGAGTTTTAGGCATGTGAAACCCGCATGTGGAGCATTCGTTTGTGTGGGATGCTCTCCAAGCTTCATTTCAGTCCTAGGCACTCAAAGGGCACTAAGGATAGAGTGTGAAAACTGAGTTTCCTTGAGAGCTGCTTGGAAGCCTGATGGTGTGTGAAGTTAGTGAGCCAAATGGAGTTGTTCTCCCACAAGAACCACTCGGCTGATCCTTCTTCAATATGCCCTTCACCAACATGCAGTGTTTTCCTTGATTGAATTAGCTCTCACACCAATATTTGCATCTAGAGCCTTTGTATTGAGGGCTATCTGAAAACGGCTGTGGCGCTGAAGTTGCCTGTGAATGTGGAGTTGGTGGCATGTGAAACCGCATGTGGAGCATTCGTTTGTGTGGGATGCTCTACCAGGTTCATTCCTAGATAATGCACTCAAAGGGCACTAAGCATAGAGTGTGAAAACTGAGTTTCCTTGAGAGCTGCTTGGAAGCCTGATGGTGTGTGAAGTTAGTGAGCCAAATGGAGTTGTTCTCCCACAAGAACCACTCGGCTGATCCTTCTTCAATATGCCCTTCACCAACATGCAGTGTTTCCTTGATTGAATTAGCTCTCACACCAATATTTGCGTCTAGAGCCTTTGCATTGAGGGCTATCTGAAAACGGCTGTGGCGCTGAAGTTGCCTGTGAATGTGGAGTTGGTGGCATGTGAAACCCGCATGTGGAGCATTCGTTTGTGTGGGATGCTCTACCAGGTTCATTTCAGTCCTAGCCATACAAAGTGCACTAAGCATAGAGTGTGAAAACTGAGTTTCCTTGAGAGCTGCTTGGAAGCCTGATGGTGTGTGAAGTTAGTGAGCCACATGGAGTTGTTCTCCCACAAGAACCACTCGGCTGATCCTTCTTCAATTTGCCCTTCACCAACATGCAGTGTTTCCTTGATTGAATTAGCTCTCACACCAATATTTGCGTCTAGAGCCTTTGCATTGAGGGCTATCTGAAAACGGCTGTGGCGCTGAAGTTGCCTGTGAATGTGGAGTTGGTGGCATGTGAAACCCGCATGTGGAGCATTCGTTTGTGTGGGATGCTCTACCAGGTTCATTCCTAGATAATGCACTCAAAGGTCACTAAGCATAGAGTGTGAAAACTGAGTTTCCTTGAGAGCTGCTTGGAAGGCCTGATGGTGTGTGAAGTTAGTGAGCCAAATGGAGTTGTTCTCCACAAGAACCACTCGGCTGATCCTTCTTCAATATGCCCTTCACCAACATGCAGTGTTTCCTTGATTGAATTAGCTCTCACACCAATATTGCGTCTAGAGCCTTTGCATTGAGGGCTATCTGAAAACGGCTGTGACGCTGAGGTTGCCTGTGAATGTGGAGTTGGTGGCATGTGAAACCCGCATGTGGAGCATTCGTTTGTGTGGGATGCTCTCCAAGCTTCATTCAGTCCTAGGCACTCAAAGGGCACTAAGCATAGAGTGTTAAAACTGAGTTTCCTTGAGAGCTGCTTGGAAGCCTGATGGTGTGTGAAGTTAGTGAGCCAAATGGAGTTGTTCTCCCACAAGAACCACTCGGCTGATCCTTCTTCAATATGCCCTTCACCAACATGCAGTGTTTCCTTGATTGAATTAGCTCTCACACCAATATTTGCATCTAGAGCCTTTGCATTGAGGGCTATCTGAAAACGGCTGTGGCGCTGAGGTTGCTGTGAATGTGGAGTTGGTGGCATGTGAAACCCGCATGTGGAGCATTCGTTTGTGTGGGATGCTCTACCATGTTCATTCCTAGATAATGCACTCAAAGGGCACTAAGCATAGAGTGTGAAAACTGAGTTTCCTTGAGAGCTGCTTGGAAGCCTGATGGTGTGTGAAGTTAGTGAGCCAAATGGAGTTGTTCTCCCACAAGAACCACTCGGCTGATCCTTCTTCAATATGCCCTTCACCAACATGCAGTGTTTCCTTGATTGAATTAGCTCTCACACCAATATTTGCGTCTAGAGCCTTTGCATTGAGGGCTATCTGAAAACGGCTGTGGCGCTGAGGTTGCCTGTGAATGTGGAGTTGGTGGCATGTGAAACCCGCATGTGGAGCATTCGTTTGTGTGGGATGCTCTACCAGGTTCATTCCTAGATAATGCACTCAAAGGGCACTAAGCATAGAGTGTGAAAACTGAGTTTCCTTGAGAGCTGCTTGGAAGCCTGATGGTGTGTGAAGTTAGTGAGCCAAATGGAGTTGTTCTCCCACAAGAACCACTCGGCTGATCCTTCTTCAATATGCCCTTCACCAACATGCAGTGTTTCCTTGATTGAATTAGCTCTCACACCAATATTTGCGTCTAGAGCCTTTGCATTGAGGGCTATCTGAAAACGGCTGTGGCGCTGAAGTTGCCTGTGAATGTGGAGTTTTAGGCATGTGAAACCCGCATGTGGAGCATTCGTTTGTGTGGGATGCTCTCCAAGCTTCATTTCAGTCCTAGGCACTCAAAGGGCACTAAGGATAGAGTGTGAAAACTGAGTTTCCTTGAGAGCTGCTTGGAAGCCTGATGGTGTGTGAAGTTAGTGAGCCAAATGGAGTTGTTCTCCCACAAGAACCACTCGGCTGATCCTTCTTCAATATGCCCTTCACCAACATGCAGTGTTTCCTTGATTGAATTAGCTCTCACACCAATATTTGCATCTAGAGCCTTTGTATTGAGGGCTATCTGAAAACGGCTGTGGCGCTGAAGTTGCCTGTGAATGTGGAGTTGGTGGCATGTGAAACCCGCATGTGGAGCATTCGTTTGTGTGGGATGCTCTACCAGGTTCATTCCTAGATAATGCACTCAAAGGGCACTAAGCATAGAGTGTGAAAACTGAGTTTCCTTGAGAGCTGCTTGGAAGCCTGATGGTGTGTGAAGTTAGTGAGCCAAATGGAGTTGTTCTCCCACAAGAACCACTCGGCTGATCCTTCTTCAATATGCCCTTCACCAACATGCAGTGTTTCCTTGATTGAATTAGCTCTCACACCAATATTTGCGTCTAGAGCCTTTGCATTGAGGGCTATCTGAAAACGGCTGTGGCGCTGAAGTTGCCTGTGAATGTGGAGTTGGTGGCATGTGAAACCCGCATGTGGAGCATTCGTTTGTGTGGGATGCTCTACCAGGTTCATTTCAGTCCTAGCCATACAAAGTGCACTAAGCATAGAGTGTGAAAACTGAGTTTCCTTGAGAGCTGCTTGGAAGCCTGATGGTGTGTGAAGTTAGTGAGCCACATGGAGTTGTTCTCCCACAAGAACCACTCGGCTGATCCTTCTTCAATATGCCCTTCACCAACATGCAGTGTTTCCTTGATTGAATTAGCTCTCACACCAATATTTGCGTCTAGAGCCTTTGCATTGAGGGCTATCTGAAAACGGCTGTGGCGCTGAAGTTGCCTGTGAATGTGGAGTTGGTGGCATGTGAAACCCGCATGTGGAGCATTCGTTTGTGTGGGATGCTCTACCAGGTTCATTCCTAGATAATGCACTCAAAGGGCACTAAGCATAGAGTGTGAAAACTGAGTTTCCTTGAGAGCTGCTTGGAAGCCTGATGGTGTGTGAAGTTAGTGAGCCAAATGGAGTTGTTCTCCCACAAGAACCACTCGGCTGATCCTTCTTCAATATGCCCTTCACCAACATGCAGTGTTTCCTTGATTGAATTAGCTCTCACACCAATATTTGCGTCTAGAGCCTTTGCAATGAGGGCTATCTGAAAACGGCTTTGGCGCTGAAGTTGCCTGAGAATGTGGAGTTGGTGGCATGTGAAACCCGCATGTGGAGCATTCGTTTGTGTGGGATGCTCTACCAGGTTCATTCCTAGATAATGCACTCAAAGGCCACTAAGCATAGAGTGTGAAAACTGAGTTTCCTTGAGAGCTGCTTGGAAGCCTGATGGTGTGTGAAGTTAGTGAGCCAAATGGAGTTGTTCTCCCACAAGAACCACTCGGCTGATCCTTCTTCAATATGCCCTTCACCAACATGCAGTGTTTCCTTGATTGAATTAGCTCTCACACCAATATTTGCGTCTAGAGCCTTTGCATTGAGGGCTATCTGAAAACAGCTTTGGCGCTCAAGTTGCCTGTGAATGTGGAGTTGGTGGCATGTGAAACCCGCATGTGGAGCATTCGTTTGTGTGGGATGCTCTACCAGGTTCATTCCTAGATAATGCACTCAAAGGCCACTAAGCATAGAGTGTGAAAACTGAGTTTCCTTGAGAGCTGCTTGGAAGCCTGATGGTGTGTGAAGTTAGTGAGCCAAATGGAGTTGTTCTCCCACAAGAACCACTCGGCTGATCCTTCTTCAATATGCCCTTCACCAACATGCAGTGTTTCCTTGATTGAATTAGCTCTCACACCAATATTTGCGTCTAGAGCCTTTGCATTGAGGGCTATCTGAAAACGGCTGTGGCGCTGAAGTTGCCTGTGAATGTGGAGTTGGTGGCATGTGAAACCCGCATGTGGAGCATTCGTTTGTGTGGTATGCTCTCCAAGCTTCATTTCAGTCCTAGGCACTCAAAGGGCACTAAGCATAGAGTGTGAAAACTGAGTTTCCTTGAGAGCTGCTTGGAAGCCTGATGGTGTGTGAAGTTAGTGAGCCAAATGGAGTTGTTCTCCCACAAGAACCACTCGGCTGATCCTTCTTCAATATGCCCTTCACCAACATGCAGTGTTTCCTTGATTGAATTAGGTCTCACACCAATATTTGCGTCTAGAGCCTTTGCATTGAGGGCTATCTGAAAACAGCTTTGGCGCTCAAGTTGCCTGTGAATGTGGAGTTGGTGGCATGTGAAACCCGCATGTGGAGCATTCGTTTGTGTGGGATGCTCTACCAGGTTCATTCCTAGATAATGCACTCAAAGGGCACTAAGCATAGAGTGTGAAAACTGAGTTTCCTTGAGAGCTGCTTGGAAGCCTGATGGTGTGTGAAGTTAGTGAGCCAAATGGAGTTGTTCTCCCACAAGAACCACTCGGCTGATCCTTCTTCAATATGCCCTTCACCAACATGCAGTGTTTCCTTGATTGAATTAGCTGTCACACCAATATTTGCGTCTAGAGCCTTTGCATTGAGGGCTATCTGAAAACGGCTGTGGCGCTGAAGTTGCCTGTGAATGTGGAGTTGGTGGCATGTGAAACCCGCATGTGGAGCATTCGTTTGTGTGGTATGCTCTCCAAGCTTCATTTCAGTCCTAGGCACTCAAAGGGCACTAAGCATAGAGTGTGAAAACTGAGTTTCCTTGAGAGCTGCTTGGAAGCCTGATGGTGTGTGAAGTTAGTGAGCCAAATGGAGTTGTTCTCCCACAAGAACCACTCGGCTGATCCTTCTTCAATATGCCCTTCACCAACATGCAGTGTTTCCTTGATTGAATTAGCTCTCACACCAATATTTGCGTCTAGAGCCTTTGCATTGAGGGCTATCTGAAAACGGCTGTGGCACTGAAGTTGCCTGTGAATGTGGAGTTGGTGGCATGTGAAACCCGCATGTGGAGCATTCGTTTGTGTGGGATGCTCTACCAGGTTCATTCCTAGATAATGCACACAAAGGGCACTAAGCATAGAGTGTGAAAACTGAGTTTCCTTGAGAGCTGCTTGGAAGCCTGGTGGTGTGTGAAGTTAGTGAGCCAAATGCAGTTGTTCTCCCACAAGAACCACTCGGCTGATCCTTCTTCAATATGCCCTTCACCAACATGCAGTGTTTCCTTGATTGAATTAGCTCTCACACCAATATTTGCGTCTAGAGCCTTTGCATTGAGGGCTATCTGAAAACGGCTGTGGCGCTGAAGTTGCCTGTGAATGTGGAGTCGGTGGCATGTGAAACCCGCATGTGGAGCATTCATTTGCGTGGGATGCTCTCCAAGCTTCATTTCAGTCCTAGGCACTCAAATGGCACTAAGCATAGAGTGTGAAAACTGAGTTTCCTTGAGAGCTGCTTGGAAGCCTGATGGTGTGTGAAGTTAGTGAGCCAAATGGAGTTGTTCTCCCACAAGAACCACTCGGCTGATCCTTCTTCAATATGCCCTTCACCAACATGCAGTGCTTCCTTGATTGAATTAGCTCTCACACCAATATTTGCGTCTAGAGCCTTTGCATTGAGGGCTATCTGAAAACGGCTGTGGCGCTGAAGTTGCCTGACAATGTGGAGTTGGTGGCATGTGAAACCCGCATGTAGAGCATTCGTTAGTGTGGAATGCTCTACAAGGTTAATTCCTAGATAATTCACTCAAAGGGCACTAAGCATAGAGTGTGAAAACTGAGTTTTCTTGAGAGCTACTTGGAAGCCTGATGGTGTGTGAAGTTAGTGAGCCAAATGGAGTTGTTCTCCCACAAGAACCACTCGGCTGATCCTTCTTCAATATGCCCTTCACCAACATGCAGTGTTTCCTAGATTGAATTAGCTCTCACACCAATATTTGCATCTAGAGCCTTTGTATTGAGGGCTATCTGAAAACGGCTGTGGCGCTGAGGTTGCCTGTGAATGTGGAGTTGGTGGCATGTGAAACCCGCATGTGGAGCATTCGTTTGTGTGGGATGCTCTACCAGGTTCATTCCTAGATAATGCACTCAAAGGCCACTAAGCATAGAGTGTGAAAACTGAGTTTCCTTGAGAGCTGCTTGGAAGACTGATGGTGTGTGAAGTTAGTGAGCCAAATGGAGTTGTTCTCCCACAAGAACCACTCGGCTGATCCTTCTTCAATATGCCCTTCACCAACATGCAGTGTTTCCTTGATTGAATTAGCTCTCACACCAATATTGCGTCTAGAGCCTTTGCATTGAGGGCTATCTGAAAACGGCTGTGGCGCTGAAGTTGCCTGTGAATGTGGAGTTGGTGGCATG
The DNA here is from genome assembly GCF_030435755.1 of Ochotona princeps. Lineage (NCBI taxonomy): Eukaryota > Metazoa > Chordata > Mammalia > Lagomorpha > Ochotonidae > Ochotona > Ochotona princeps. The sequence goes on along the minus strand of NW_026698698.1, from coordinate 77,441 downwards.
TGAAACCCGCATGTGGAGCATTCGTTTGTGTGGGATGCTCTACCAGGTTCATTTCAGTAATAGGCATACAAAGGATACTAAGCATAGAGTGTGAAAACTGAGTTTCCTTGAGAGCTGCTTGGAAGCCTGATGGTGTGTGAAGTTAGTGAGCCAAATGGAGTTGTTCTCCCACAAGAACCACTCGGCTGATCCTTCTTCAATATGCCCTTCACCAACATGCAGTGTTTCCTTGATTGAATTAGCTCTCACACCAATATTTGCGTCTAGAGCCTTTGCATTGAGGGCTATCTGAAAACGGCTGTGGCGCTGAAGTTGCCTGTGAATGTGGAGTTTTAGGCATGTGAAACCCGCATGTGGAGCATTCGTTTGTGTGGGATGCTCTACCAGGTTCATTCCTAGATAATGCACTCAAAGGGCACTAAGCATAGAGTGTGAAAACTGAGTTTCCTTGAGAGCTGCTTGGAAGCCTGATGGTGTGTGAAGTTAGTGAGCCAAATGGAGTTGTTCTCCCACAAGAACCACTCGGCTGATCCTTCTTCAATATGCCCTTCACCAACATGCAGTGTTTCCTTGATTGAATTAGCTCTCACACCAATATTTGCGTCTAGAGCCTTTGCATTGAGGGTTATCTGAAAACGGCTGTGGCGCTGAAGTTGCCTGAGAATGTGGAGTTGGTGGCATGTGAAACCCGCATGTGGAGCATTCGTTTGTGTGGGATGCTCTACCAGGTTCATTCCTAGATAATGCACTCAAAGGGCACTAAGCATAGAGTGTGAAAACTGAGTTTCCTTGAGAGCTGCTTGGAAGCCTGGGGGTGTGTGAAGTTAGTGAGCCAAATGGAGTTGTCCTCCCACAAGAACCACTAGGCTGATCCTTCTTCAATATGCCCTTCACCAACATGCAGTGTTTCCTTGATTGAATTAGCTCTCACACCAATATTTGCGTCTAGAGCCTTTGCATTGAGGGCTATCTGAAAACAGCTTTGGCGCTCAAGTTGCCTGTGAATGTGGAGTTGGTGGCATGTGAAACCCGCATGTGGAGCATTCGTTTGTGTGGGATGCTCTACCAGGTTCATTCCTAGATAATGCACTCAAAGGCCACTAAGCATAGAGTGTGAAAACTGAGTTTCCTTGAGAGCTGCTTGGAAGCCTGATGGTGTGTGAAGTTAGTGAGCCAAATGGAGTTGTTCTCCCACAAGAACCACTCGGCTGATCCTTCTTCAATATGCCCTTCACCAACATGCAGTGTTTCCTTGATTGAATTAGCTCTCACACCAATATTTGCGTCTAGAGCCTTTGTATTGAGGGCTATCTGAAAACGGCTGTGGCGCTGAAGTTGCCTGTGAATGTGGAGTTGGTGGCATGTGAAACCCGCATGTGGAGCATTCGTTTGTGTGGGATGCTCTCCAAGCTTCATTTCAGTCCTAGGCACTCAAACGGCACTAAGCATAGAGTGTGAAAACTGAGTTTCCTTGAGAGCTGCTTGGAAGCCTGATGGTGTGTGAAGTTAGTGAGCCAAATGGAGTTGTTCTCCCACAAGAACCACTCGGCTGATCCTTCTTCAATATGCCCTTCACCAACATGCAGTGTTTCCTTGATTGAATTAGCTCTCACACCAATATTTGCATCTAGAGCCTTTGTATTGAGGGCTATCTGAAAACGGCTGTGGCGCTGAGGTTGCCTGTGAATGTGGAGTTGGTGGCATGTGAAACCCGCATGTGGAGCATTCGTTTGTGTGGGATGCTCTACCAGGTTCATTCCTAGATAATGCACTCAAAGGGCACTAAGCATAGAGTGTGAAAACTGAGTTTCCTTGAGAGCTGCTTGGAAGCCTGATGGTGTGTGAAGTTAGTGAGCCAAATGGAGTTGTTCTCCCACAAGAACCACTCGGCTGATCCTTCTTCAATATGCCCTTCACCAACATGCAGTGTTTCCTTGATTGAATTAGCTCTCACACCAATATTTGCGTCTAGAGCCTTTGCATTGAGGGCTATCTGAAAACGGCTGTGGCGCTGAAGTTGCGTGTGAATGTGGAGTTGGTGGCATGTGAAACCCGCATGTGGAGCATTCGTTTGTGTGGGATGCTCTACCAGGTTCATTTCAGTCCAAGGCACTCAAAGGGCACTAAGCATAGAGTGTGAAAACTGAGTTTCCTTGAGAGCTGCTTGGAAGCCTGATGGTGTGTGAAGTTAGTGAGCCAAATGGAGTTGTTCTCCCACAAGAACCACTCGGCTGATCCTTCTTCAATATGCCCTTCACCAACATGCAGTGTTTCCTTGATTGAATTAGCTCTCACACCAATATTTGCGTCTAGAGCCTTTGCATTGAGGGCTATCTGAAAACGGCTGTGGCGCTGAAGTTGCCTGTGAATGTGGAGTTTTAGGCATGTGAAACCCGCATGTGGAGCATTCGTTTGTGTGGGATGCTCTACCAGGTTCATTCCTAGATAATGCACTCAAAGGGCACTAAGCATAGAGTGTGAAAACTGAGTTTCCTTGAGAGCTGCTTGGAAGCCTGATGGTGTGTGAAGTTAGTGAGCCAAATGGAGTTGTTCTCCCACAAGAACCACTCGGCTGATCCTTCTTCAATATGCCCTTCACCAACATGCAGTGTTTCCTTGATTGAATTAGCTCTCACACCAATATTTGCGTCTAGAGCCTTTGCAATGAGGGCTATCTGAAAACAGCTTTGGCGCTCAAGTTGCCTGTGAATGTGGAGTTGGTGGCATGTGAAACCCGCATGTGGAGCATTCGTTTGTGTGGGATGCTCTACCAGGTTCATTCCTAGATAATGCACTCAAAGGCCACTAAGCATAGAGTGTGAAAACTGAGTTTCCTTGAGAGCTGCTTGGAAGCCTGATGGTGTGTGAAGTTAGTGAGCCAAATGGAGTTGTTCTCCCACAAGAACCACTCGGCTGATCCTTCTTCAATATGCCCTTCACCAACATGCAGTGTTTCCTTGATTGAATTAGCTCTCACACCAATATTTGCGTCTAGAGCCGTTGCATTGAGGGCTATCTGAAAACGGCTGTGGCGCTGAAGTTGCCTGTGAATGTGGAGTTGGTGGCATGTGAAACCCGCATGTGGAGCATTCGTTTGTGTGGGATGCTCTCCAAGCTTCATTTCAGTCCTAGGCACTCAAACGGCACTAAGCATAGAGTGTGAAAACTGAGTTTCCTTGAGAGCTGCTTGGAAGCCTGATGGTGTGTGAAGTTAGTGAGCCAAATGGAGTTGTTCTCCCACAAGAACCACTCGGCTGATCCTTCTTCAATATGCCCTTCACCAACGTGCAGTGTTTCCTTGATTGAATTAGTTCTCACACCAATATTTGCATCTAGAGCCTTTGTATTGAGGGCTATCTGAAAACGGCTGTGGCGCTGAGGTTGCCTGTGAATGTGGAGTTGGTGGCATGTGAAACCCGCATGTGGAGCATTCGTTTGTGTGGGATGCTCTACCAGGTTCATTCCTAGATAATGCACTCAAAGGGCACTAAGCATAGAGTGTGAAAACTGAGTTTCCTTGAGAGCTGCTTGGAAGCCTGATGGTGTGTGAAGTTAGTGAGCCAAATGGAGTTGTTCTCCCACAAGAACCACTCGGCTGATCCTTCTTCAATATGCCCTTCACCAACATGCAGTGTTTCCTTGATTGAATTAGCTCTCACACCAATATTTGCGTCTAGAGCCTTTGTATTGAGGGCTATCTGAAAACGGCTGTGGCGCTGAAGTTGCCTGTGAATGTGGAGTTGGTGGCATGTGAAACCCGCATGTGGAGCATTCGTTTGTGTGGGATGCTCTCCAAGCTTCATTTCAGTCCTAGGCACTCAAACGGCACTAAGCATAGAGTGTGAAAACTGAGTTTCCTTGAGAGCTGCTTGGAAGCCTGATGGTGTGTGAAGTTAGTGAGCCAAATGGAGTTGTTCTCCCACAAGAACCACTCGGCTGATCCTTCTTCAATATGCCCTTCACCAACATGCAGTGTTTCCTTGATTGAATTAGCTCTCACACCAATATTTGCATCTAGAGCCTTTGTATTGAGGGCTATCTGAAAACGGCTGTGGCGCTGAGGTTGCCTGTGAATGTGGAGTTGGTGGCATGTGAAACCCGCATGTGGAGCATTCGTTTGTGTGGGATGCTCTACCAGGTTCATTCCTAGATAATGCACTCAAAGGGCACTAAGCATAGAGTGTGAAAACTGAGTTTCCTTGAGAGCTGCTTGGAAGCCTGATGGTGTGTGAAGTTAGTGAGCCAAATGGAGTTGTTCTCCCACAAGAACCACTCGGCTGATCCTTCTTCAATATGCCCTTCACCAACATGCAGTGTTTCCTTGATTGAATTAGCTCTCACACCAATATTTGCGTCTAGAGCCTTTGCATTGAGGGCTATCTGAAAACGGCTGTGGCGCTGAAGTTGCGTGTGAATGTGGAGTTGGTGGCATGTGAAACCCGCATGTGGAGCATTCGTTTGTGTGGGATGCTCTACCAGGTTCATTTCAGTCCAAGGCACTCAAAGGGCACTAAGCATAGAGTGTGAAAACTGAGTTTCCTTGAGAGCTGCTTGGAAGCCTGATGGTGTGTGAAGTTAGTGAGCCAAATGGAGTTGTTCTCCCACAAGAACCACTCGGCTGATCCTTCTTCAATATGCCCTTCACCAACATGCAGTGTTTCCTTGATTGAATTAGCTCTCACACCAATATTTGCGTCTAGAGCCTTTGCATTGAGGGCTATCTGAAAACGGCTGTGGCGCTGAAGTTGCCTGTGAATGTGGAGTTTTAGGCATGTGAAACCCGCATGTGGAGCATTCGTTTGTGTGGGATGCTCTACCAGGTTCATTCCTAGATAATGCACTCAAAGGGCACTAAGCATAGAGTGTGAAAACTGAGTTTCCTTGAGAGCTGCTTGGAAGCCTGATGGTGTGTGAAGTTAGTGAGCCAAATGGAGTTGTTCTCCCACAAGAACCACTCGGCTGATCCTTCTTCAATATGCCCTTCACCAACATGCAGTGTTTCCTTGATTGAATTAGCTCTCACACCAATATTTGCGTCTAGAGCCTTTGCAATGAGGGCTATCTGAAAACAGCTTTGGCGCTCAAGTTGCCTGTGAATGTGGAGTTGGTGGCATGTGAAACCCGCATGTGGAGCATTCGTTTGTGTGGGATGCTCTACCAGGTTCATTCCTAGATAATGCACTCAAAGGCCACTAAGCATAGAGTGTGAAAACTGAGTTTCCTTGAGAGCTGCTTGGAAGCCTGATGGTGTGTGAAGTTAGTGAGCCAAATGGAGTTGTTCTCCCACAAGAACCACTCGGCTGATCCTTCTTCAATATGCCCTTCACCAACATGCAGTGTTTCCTTGATTGAATTAGCTCTCACACCAATATTTGCGTCTAGAGCCGTTGCATTGAGGGCTATCTGAAAACGGCTGTGGCGCTGAAGTTGCCTGTGAATGTGGAGTTGGTGGCATGTGAAACCCGCATGTGGAGCATTCGTTTGTGTGGGATGCTCTCCAAGCTTCATTTCAGTCCTAGGCACTCAAACGGCACTAAGCATAGAGTGTGAAAACTGAGTTTCCTTGAGAGCTGCTTGGAAGCCTGATGGTGTGTGAAGTTAGTGAGCCAAATGGAGTTGTTCTCCCACAAGAACCACTCGGCTGATCCTTCTTCAATATGCCCTTCACCAACGTGCAGTGTTTCCTTGATTGAATTAGTTCTCACACCAATATTTGCATCTAGAGCCTTTGTATTGAGGGCTATCTGAAAACGGCTGTGGCGCTGAGGTTGCCTGTGAATGTGGAGTTGGTGGCATGTGAAACCCGCATGTGGAGCATTCGTTTGTGTGGGATGCTCTACCAGGTTCATTCCTAGATAATGCACTCAAAGGGCACTAAGCATAGAGTGTGAAAACTGAGTTTCCTTGAGAGCTGCTTGGAAGCCTGATGGTGTGTGAAGTTAGTGAGCCAAATGGAGTTGTTCTCCCACAAGAACCATTCGGCTGATCCTTCTTCAATATGCCCTTCACCAACATGCAGTGTTTCCTTGATTGAATTAGCTCTCACACCAATATTTGCGTCTAGAGCCTTTGCATTGAGGGCTATCTGAAAACGGCTGTGGCGCTGAAGTTGCGTGTGAATGTGGAGTTGGTGGCATGTGAAACCCGCATGTGGAGCATTCGTTTGTGTGGGATGCTCCACCAGGTTCATTTCAGTCCTAGCCATACAAAGGGCACTAAGCATAGAGTGTGAAAACTGAGTTTCCTTGAGAGCTGCTTGGAAGCCTGATGGTGTGTGAAGTTAGTGAGCCAAATGGAGTTGTTCTCCCACAAGAACCACTCGGCTGATCCTTCTTCAATATGCCCTTCACCAACATGCAGTGTTTCCTTGATTGAATTAGCTCTCACACCAATATTTGCGTCTAGAGCCTTTGCATTGAGGGCTATCTGAAAACGGCTGTGGCGCTGAAGTTGCCTGTGAATGTGGAGTTTTAGGCATGTGAAACCCGCATGTGGAGCATTCGTTTGTGTGGGATGCTCTACCAGGTTCATTCCTAGATAATGCACTCAAAGGGCACTAAGCATAGAGTGTGAAAACTGAGTTTCCTTGAGAGCTGCTTGGAAGCCTGATGGTGTGTGAAGTTAGTGAGCCAAATGGAGTTGTTCTCCCACAAGAACCACTCGGCTGATCCTTCTTCAATATGCCCTTCACCAACATGCAGTGTTTCCTTGATTGAATTAGCTCTCACACCAATATTTGCGTCTAGAACCTTTGCAATGAGGGCTATCTGAAAACGGCTGTGGCGCTGAAGTTGCCTGAGAATGTGGAGTTGGTGGCATGTGAAACCCGCATGTGGAGCATTCGTTTGTGTGGGATGCTCTACCAGGTTCATTCCTAGATAATGCACTCAAAGGGCACTAAGCATAGAGTGTGAAAACTGAGTTTCCTTGAGAGCTGCTTGGAAGCCTGATGGTGTGTGAAGTTAGTGAGCCAAATGGAGTTGTTCTCCCACAAGAACCACTCGGCTGATCCTTCTTCAATATGCCCTTCACCAACATGCAGTGTTTCCTTGATTGAATTAGCTCTCACACCAATATTTGCGTCTAGAGCCTTTGCATTGAGGGCTATCTGAAAACGGCTGTGGCGCTGAAGTTGCCTGTGAATGTGGAGTTGGTGGCATGTGAAACCCGCATGTGGAGCATTCGTTTGTGTGGGATGCTCTCCAAGCTTCATTTCAGTCCTAGGCACTCAAAGGGCACTAAGCATAGAGTGTGAAAACTGAGTTTCCTTGAGAGCTGCTTGGAAGCCTGATGGTGTGTGAAGTTAGTGAGCCAAATGGAGTTGTTCTCCCACAAGAACCACTCGGCTGATCCTTCTTCAATATTCCCTTCACCAACCTGCAGTGTTTCCTTGATTGAATTAGCTCTCACACCAATATTTGCGTCTAGAGCCTTTGCATTGAGGGCTATCTGAAAACGGCTGTGGCGCTGAGGTTGCCTGTGAATGTGGAGTTGGTGGCATGTGAAACCCGCATGTGGAGCATTCGTTTGTGTGGGATGCTCTACCAGGTTCATTCCTAGATAATGCACTCAAAGGGCACTAAGCATAGAGTGTGAAAACTGAGTTTCCTTGAGAGCTGCTTGGAAGCCTGATGGTGTGTGAAGTTAGTGAGCCAAATGGAGTTGTTCTCCCACAAGAACCACTAGGCTGATCCTTCTTCAATATGCCCTTCACCAACATGCAGTGTTTCCTTGATTGAATTAGCTCTCACACCAATATTTGCGTCTAGAGCCTTTGCATTGAGGGCTATCTGAAAACGGCTGTGGCGCTGAAGTTGCCTGTGAATGTGGAGTTGGTGGCATGTGAAACCCGCATGTGGAGCATTCGTTTGTGTGGAATGCTCTCCAAGCTTCATTTCAGTCCAAGGCACTCAAAGGGCACTAAGCATAGAGTGTGAAAACTGAGTTTCCTTGAGAGCTGCTTGGAAGCCTGATGGTGTGTGAAGTTAGTGAGCCAAATGGAGTTGTTCTCCCACAAGAACCACTCGGCTGATCCTTCTTCAATATGCCCTTCACCAACATGCAGTGTTTCCTTGATTGAATTAGCTCTCACACCAATATTTGCGTCTAGAGCCTTTGTATTGAGGGCTATCTGAAAATGGCTGTGGCGCTGAGGTTGCCTGTGAATGTGGAGTTGGTGGCATGTGAAACCCGCATGTGGAGCATTCGTTTGTGTGGGATGCTCTACCAGGTTCATTCCTACATAATGCACTCAAAGGGCACTAAGCATAGAGTGTGAAAACTGAGTTTCCTTGAGAGCTGCTTGGAAGCCTGATGGTGTGTGAAGTTAGTGAGCCAAATGGAGTTGTTCTCCCACAAGAACCACTCGGCTGATCCTCCTTCAATATGCCCTTCACCAACATGCAGTGTTTCCTTGATTGAATTAGCTCTCACACCAATATTTGCGTCTAGAGCCTTTGCATTGAGGGCTATCTGAAAACGGCTGTGGCGCTGAAGTTGCCTGTGAATGTGGAGTTGGTGGCATGTGAAACCCGCATGTGGAGCATTCATTTGTGTGGGATGCTCTACCAGGTTCATTTCAGTCCTAGGCACTCAAAGGGCACTAAGCATAGAGTGTGAAAACTGAGTTTCCTTGAGAGCTGCTTGGAAGCCTGATGGTGTGTGAAGTTAGTGAGCCAAATGGAGTTGTTCTCCCACAAGAACCACTCGGCTGATCCTTCTTCAATATGCCCTTCACCAACATGCAGTGTTTCCTTGATTGAATTAGCTCTCACACCAATATTTGTGTCTAGAGCCTTTGCATTGAGGGCTATCTGAAAACGGCTGTGGCGCTGAAGTTGCCTGTGAATGTGGAGTTGGTGGCATGTGAAACAAGCATGTGGAGCATTCGTTTGTGTGGGATGCTCTACCAGGTTCATTCCTAGATAATGCACTCAAAGGGCACTAAACATAGAGTGTGAAAACTGAGTTTCCTTGAGAGCTGCTTGGAAGCCTGATGGTGTGTGAAGTTAGTGAGCCAAATGGAGTTGTTCTCCCACAAGAACCACTCGGCTGATCCTTCTTCAATATGCCCTTCACCAACATGCAGTGCTTCCTTGATTGAATTAGCTCTCACACCAATATTTGCGTCTAGAGCCTTTGCATTGAGGGCTATCTGAAAACGGCTGTGGCGCTGAAGTTGCCTGTGAATGTGGAGTTGGTGGCATGTGAAACCCGCATGTGGAGCATTCGTTTGTGTGGGATGCTCTACCATGTTCATTCCCAGATAATGCACTCAAAGGGCACTAAACATAGAGTGTGAAAACTGAGTTTCCTTGAGAGCTGCTTGGAAGCCTGATGGTGTGTGAAGTTAGTGAGCCAAATGGAGTTGTTCTCCCACAAGAACCACTCGGCTGATCCTTCTTCAATATGCCCTTCACCAACATGCAGTGTTTCCTTGATTGAATTAGCTCTCACACCAATATTTGCGTCTAGAGCCTTTGCAATGAGGGCTATCTGAAAACGGCTGTGGCGCTGAAGTTGCCTGAGAATGTGGAGTTGGTGGCATGTGAAACCCGCATGTGGAGCATTCGTTTGTGTGGGATGCTCTACCAGGTTCATTCCTAGATAATGCACTCAAAGGCCACTAAGCATAGAGTGTGAAAACTGAGTTTCCTTGAGAGCTGCTTGGAAGCCTGATGGTGTGTGAAGTTAGTGAGCCAAATGGAGTTGTTCTCCCACAAGAACCACTAGGCTGATCCTTCTTCAATATGCCCTTCACCAACATGCAGTGTTTCCTTGATTGAATTAGCTCTCACACCAATATTTGCGTCTAGAGCCTTTGCATTGAGGGCTATCTGAAAACAGCTTTGGCGCTCAAGTTGCCTGTGAATGTGGAGTTGGTGGCATGTGAAACCCGCATGTGGAGCATTCGTTTGTGTGGGATGCTCTACCAGGTTCATTCCTAGATAATGCACTCAAAGGCCACTAAGCATAGAGTGTGAAAACTGAGTTTCCTTGAGAGCTGCTTGGAAGCCTGATGGTGTGTGAAGTTAGTGAGCCAAATGGAGTTGTTCTCCCACAAGAACCACTCGGCTGATCCTTCTTCAATATGCCCTTCACCAACATGCAGTGTTTCCTTGATTGAATTAGCTCTCACACCAATATTTGCGTCTAGAGCCTTTGCATTGAGGGCTATCTGAAAACGGCTGTGGCGCTGAAGTTGCCTGTGAATGTGGAGTTGGTGGCATGTGAAACCCGCATGTGGAGCATTCGTTTGTGTGGGATGCTCTACCAGGTTCATTCCTAGATAATGTACTCAAAGGGCACTAAACATAGAGTGTGAAAACTGAGTTTCCTTGAGAGCTGCTTGGAAGCCTGATGGTGTGTGAAGTTAGTGAGCCAAATGGAGTTGTTCTCCCACAAGAACCACTCGGCTGATCCTTCTTCAATATGCCCTTCACCAACATGCAGTGTTTCCTTGATTGAATTAGCTCTCACACCAATATTTGCGTCTAGAGCCTTTGCATTGAGGGCTATCTGAAAACGGCTGTGGCGCTGAAGTTGCCTGTGAATGTGGAGTTGGTGGCATGTGAAACCCGCATGTGGAGCATTCGTTTGTGTGGGATGCTCTACCAGGTTCATTCCTAGATAATGCACTCAAAGGGCACTAAGCATAGAGTGTGAAAAGTGAGTTTCCTTGAGAGCTGCTTGGAAGCCTGATGGTGTGTGAAGTTAGTGAGCCAAATGGAGTTGTTCTCCCACAAGAACCACTCGGCTGATCCTTCTTCAATATGCCCTTCACCAACATGCAGTGTTTCCTTGATTGAATTAGCTCTCACACCAATATTTGCGTCTAGAGCCTTTGCATTGAGGGCTATCTGAAAACGGCTGTGGCGCTGAAGTTGCCTGTGAATGTGGAGTTGGTGGCATGTGAAACCCGCATGTGGAGCATTCGTTTGTGTGGGATGCTCTACCAGGTTCATTCCTAGATAATGTACTCAAAGGGCACTAAACATAGAGTGTGAAAACTGAGTTTCCTTGAGAGCTGCTTGGAAGCCTGATGGTGTGTGAAGTTAGTGAGCCAAATGGAGTTGTTCTCCCACAAGAACCACTCGGCTGATCCTTCTTCAATATGCCCTTCACCAACATGCAGTGTTTCCTTGATTGAATTAGCTCTCACACCAATATTTGCGTCTAGAGCCTTTGCATTGAGGGCTATCTGAAAACGGCTGTGGCGCTGAAGTTGCGTGTGAATGTGGAGTTGGTGGCATGTGAAACCCGCATGTGGAGCATTCGTTTGTGTGGGATGCTCTACCAGGTTCATTTCAGTCCTAGCCATACAAAGGGCACTAAGCATAGAGTGTGAAAACTGAGTTTCCTTGAGAGCTGCTTGGAAGCCTGATGGTGTGTGAAGTTAGTGAGCCAAATGGAGTTGTTCTCCCACAAGAACCACTCGGCTGATCCTTCTTCAATATGCCCTTCACCAACATGCAGTGTTTCCTTGATTGAATTAGCTCTCACACCAATATTTGCGTCTAGAGCCTTTGCATTGAGGGCTATCTGAAAACGGCTGTGGCGCTGAAGTTGCCTGTGAATGTGGAGTTTTAGGCATGTGAAACCCGCATGTGGAGCATTCGTTTGTGTGGGATGCTCTACCAGGTTCATTCCTAGATAATGCACTCAAAGGGCACTAAGCATAGAGTGTGAAAACTGAGTTTCCTTGAGAGCTGCTTGGAAGCCTGATGGTGTGTGAAGTTAGTGAGCCAAATGGAGTTGTTCTCCCACAAGAACCACTCGGCTGATCCTTCTTCAATATGCCCTTCACCAACATGCAGTGTTTCCTTGATTGAATTAGCTCTCACACCAATATTTGCGTCTAGAGCCTTTGCAATGAGGGCTATCTGAAAACGGCTGTGGCGCTGAAGTTGCCTGAGAATGTGGAGTTGGTGGCATGTGAAACCCGCATGTGGAGCATTCGTTTGTGTGGGATGCTCTACCAGGTTCATTCCTAGATAATGCACTCAAAGGCCACTAAACATAGAGTGTGAAAACTGAGTTTCCTTGAGAGCTGCTTGGAAGCCTGATGGTGTGTGAAGTTAGTGAGCCAAATGGAGTTGTTCTCCCACAAGAACCACTCGGCTGATCCTTCTTCAATATGCCCTTCACCAACATGCAGTGTTTCCTTGATTGAATTAGCTCTCACACCAATATTTGCGTCTAGAGCCTTTGCATTGAGGGCTATCTGAAAACAGCTTTGGCGCTCAAGTTGCCTGTGAATGTGGAGTTGGTGGCATGTGAAACCCGCATGTGGAGCATTCGTTTGTGTGGGATGCTCTACCAGGTTCATTCCTAGATAATGCACTCAAAGGGCACTAAGCATAGAGTGTGAAAACTGAGTTTCCTTGAGAGCTGCTTGGAAGCCTGATGGTGTGTGAAGTTAGTGAGCCAAATGGAGTTGTTCTCCCACAAGAACCACTCGGCTGATCCTTCTTCAATATGCCCTTCACCAACATGCAGTGTTTCCTTGATTGAATTAGCTCTCACACCAATATTTGCGTCTAGAGCCTTTGCATTGAGGGCTATCTGAAAACGGCTGTGGCGCTGAAGTTGCCTGTGAGTGTGGAGTTTGTGGCATGTGAAACCCGCATGTGGAGCATTCGTTTGTGTGGGATGCTCTACCAGGTTCATTCCTAGATAATGCACTCAAAGGGCACTAAGCATAGAGTGTGAAAACTGAGTTTCCTTGAGAGCTGCTTGGAAGCCTGATGGTGTGTGAAGTTAGTGAGCCAAATGGAGTTGTTCTCCCACAAGAACCACTCGGCTGATCCTTCTTCAATATGCCCTTCACCAACATGCAGTGTTTCCTTGATTGAATTAGCTCTCACACCAATATTTGCGTCTAGAGCCTTTGCATTGAGGGCTATCTGAAAACGGCTGTGGCGCTGAAGTTGCGTGTGAATGTGGAGTTGGTGGCATGTGAAACCCGCATGTGGAGCATTCGTTTGTGTGGGATGCTCTACCAGGTTCATTTCAGTCCTAGCCATACAAAGGGCACTAAGCATAGAGTGTGAAAACTGAGTTTCCTTGAGAGCTGCTTGGAAGCCTGATGGTGTGTGAAGTTAGTGAGCCAAATGGAGTTGTTCTCCCACAAGAACCACTCGGCTGATCCTTCTTCAATATGCCCTTCACCAACATGCAGTGTTTCCTTGATTGAATTAGCTCTCACACCAATATTTGCGTCTAGAGCCTTTGCAATGAGGGCTATGTGAAAACGGCTGTGGCGCTGAAGTTGCCTGAGAATGTGGAGTTGGTGGCATGTGAAACCCGCATGTGGAGCATTCGTTTGTGTGGGATGCTCTACCAGGTTCATTCCTAGATAATGCACTCAAAGGGCACTAAGCATAGAGTGTGAAAACTGAGTTTCCTTGAGAGCTGCTTGGAAGCCTGATGGTGTGTGAAGTTAGTGAGCCAAATGGAGTTGTTCTCCCACAAGAACCACTAGGCTGATCCTTCTTCAATATGCCCTTCACCAACATGCAGTGTTTCCTTGATTGAATTAGCTCTCACACCAATATTTGCGTCTAGAGCCTTTGCATTGAGGGCTATCTGAAAACAGCTGTGGCGCTCAAGTTGCCTGTGAATGTGGAGTTGGTGGCATGTGAAACCCGCATGTGGAGCATTCGTTTGTGTGGGATGCTCTACCAGGTTCATTCCTAGATAATGCACTCAAAGGCCACTAAGCATAGAGTGTGAAAACTGAGTTTCCTTGAGAGCTGCTTGGAAGCCTGATGGTGTGTGAAGTTAGTGAGCCAAATGGAGTTGTTCTCCAACAAGAACCACTCGGCTGATCCTTCTTCAATATGCCCTTCACCAACCTGCAGTGTTTCCTTGATTGAATTAGCTCTCACACCAATATTTGCGTCTAGAGCCTTTGCATTGAGGGCTATCTGAAAACGGCTGTGGCGCTGAGGTTGCCTGTGAATGTGGAGTTGGTGGCATGTGAAACCCGCATGTGGAGCATTCGTTTGTGTGGGATGCTCTACCAGGTTCATTCCTAGATAATGCACTCAAAGGGCACTAAGCATAGAGTGTGAAAACTGAGTTTCCTTGAGAGCTGCTTGGAAGCCTGATGGTGTGTGAAGTTAGTGAGCCAAATGGAGTTGTTCTCCCACAAGAACCACTCGGCTGATCCTTCTTCAATATGCCCTTCACCAACATGCAGTGTTTCCTTGATTGAATTAGCTCTCACACCAATATTTGCGTCTAGAGCCTTTGCATTGAGGGCTATCTGAAAACGGCTGTGGCGCTGAAGTTGCCTGTGAATGTGGAGTTGGTGGCATGTGAAACCCGCATGTGGAGCATTCGTTTGTGTGGGATGCTCTCCAAGCTTCATTTCAGTCCAAGGCACTCAAAGGGCACTAAGCATAGAGTGTGAAAACTGAGTTTCCTTGAGAGCTGCTTGGAAGCCTGATGGTGTGTGAAGTTAGTGAGCCAAATGGAGTTGTTCTCCCACAAGAACCACTCGGCTGATCCTTCTTCAATATGCCCTTCACCAACATGCAGTGTTTCCTTGATTGAATTAGCTCTCACACCAATATTTGCGTCTAGAGCCTTTGCAATGAGGGCTATGTGAAAACGGCTGTGGCGCTGAAGTTGCCTGAGAATGTGGAGTTGGTGGCATGTGAAACCCGCATGTGGAGCATTCGTTTGTGTGGGATGCTCTACCAGGTTCATTCCTAGATAATGCACTCAAAGGGCACTAAGCATAGAGTGTAAAAACTGAGTTTCCTTGAGAGCTGCTTGGAAGCCTGATGGTGTGTGAAGTTAGTGAGCCAAATGGAGTTGTTCTCCCACAAGAACCACTAGGCTGATCCTTCTTCAATATGCCCTTCACCAACATGCAGTGTTTCCTTGATTGAATTAGCTCTCACATCAATATTTGCGTCTAGAGCCTTTGCATTGAGGGCTATCTGAAAACGGCTGTGGCACTGAAGTTGCCTGTGAATGTGGAGTTGGTGGCATGTGAAACCCGCATGTGGAGCATTCGTTTGTGTGGGATGCTCTAGCAGGTTCATTCCTAGATAATGCACTCAAAGGCCACTAAGCATAGAGTGTGAAAACTGAGTTTCCTTGAGAGCTGCTTGGAAGCCTGATGGTGTGTGAAGTTAGTGAGCCAAATGGAGTTGTTCTCCCACAAGAACCACTCGGCTGATCCTTCTTCAATATGCCCTTCACCAACATGCAGTGTTTCCTTGATTGAATTAGCTCTCACACCAATATTTGCGTCTAGAGCCTTTGCATTGAGGGCTATCTGAAAACGGCTGTGGCGCTGAAGTTGCCTGTGAATGTGGAGTTGGTGGCATGTGAAACCCGCATGTGGAGCATTCGTTTGTGTGGGATGCTCTACCAGGTTCATTCCTAGATAATGCACTCAAAGGCCACTAAGCATAGAGTGTGAAAACTGAGTTTCCTTGAGAGCTGCTTGGAAGCCTGATGGTGTGTGAAGTTAGTGAGCCAAATGGAGTTGTTCTCCCACAAGAACCACTCGGCTGATCCTTCTTCAATATGCCCTTCACCAACATGCAGTGTTTCCTTGATTGAATTAGCTCTCACACCAATATTTGCGTCTAGAGCCTTTGCATTGAGGGCTATCTGAAAACGGCTGTGGCGCTGAAGTTGCCTGTGAATGTGGAGTTGGTGGCATGTGAAACCCGCATGTGGAGCATTCGTTTTTTGTGGGATGCTCTACCAGGTTCATTCCTAGATAATGTACTCAAAGGGCACTAAACATAGAGTGTGAAAACTGAGTTTCCTTGAGAGCTGCTTGGAAGCCTGATGGTGTGTGAAGTTAGTGAGCCAAATGGAGTTGTTCTCCCACAAGAACCACTCGGCTGATCCTTCTTCAATATGCCCTTCACCAACATGCAGTGTTTCCTTGATTGAATTAGCTCTCACACCAATATTTGCGTCTAGAGCCTTTGCATTGAGGGCTATCTGAAAACGGCTGTGGCGCTGAAGTTGCCTGTGAATGTGGAGTTGGTGGCATGTGAAACCCGCATGTGGAGCATTCGTAAGTGTGGGATCCTCTCCAAGATTCATTTCAGTCCAAGGCATACAAAGGGCACTAAGCATAGAGTGTGAAAACTGAGTTTCCTTGAGAGCTGCTTGGAAGCCTGATGGTGTGTGAAGTTAGTGAGCCAAATGGAGCTGTTCTCCCACAAGAACCACTCGGCTGATCCTTCTTCAATATGCCCTTCACCAACATGCAGTGTTTCCTTGATTGAATTAGCTCTCACACCAATATTTGCGTCTAGAGCCTTTGCCTTGAGGGCTATCTGAAAACGGCTGTGGCGCTGAAGTTGCCTGTGAATGTGGAGTTGGTGGCATGTGAAACCCGCATGTGGAGCATTCGTTTGTGTGGGATGCTCTACCAGGTTCATTCCTAGATAATGCACTCAAAGGGCACTAAACATAGAGTGTGAAAACTGAGTTTCCTTGAGAGCTGCTTGGAAGCCTGATGGTGTGTGAAGTTAGTGAGCCAAATGGAGTTGTTCTCCCACAAGAACCACTCGGCTGATCCTTCTTCAATATGCCCTTCACCAACATGCAGTGTTTCCTTGATTGAATTAGCTCTCACAGCAATATTTGCGTCTAGAGCCTTTGCATTGAGGGCTATCTGAAAACGGCTGTGGCGCTGAAGTTGCCTGTGAATGTGGAGTTGGTGGCATGTGAAACCCGCATGTGGAGCATTCGTTTGTGGGGGATGCTCTCCAAGCTTCATTTCAGTCCTAGGCACTCAAAGGGCACTAAGCATAGAGTGTGAAAACTGAGTTTCCTTGAGAGCTGCTTGGAAGCCTGATGGTGTGTGAAGTTAGTGAGCCAAATGGAGCTGTTCTCCCACAAGAACCACTCGGCTGATCCTTCTTCAATATGCCCTTCACCAACATGCAGTGCTTCCTTGATTGAATTAGCTCTCACACCAATATTTGCGTCTAGAGCCTTTGCATTGAGGGCTATCTGAAAACGGCTGTGGCGCTGAAGTTGCCTGTGAATGTGGAGTTGGTGGCATGTGAAACCCGCATGTGGAGCATTCGTTTGTGTGGGATGCTTTACCAGGTTCATTCCTAGATAATGCACTCAAAGGGCACTAAACATAGAGTGTGAAAACTGAGTTTCCTTGAGAGCTGCTTGGAAGCCTGATGGTGTGTGAAGTTAGTGAGCCAAATGGAGTTGTTCTCCCACAAGAACCACTCGGCTGATCCTTCTTCAATATGCCCTTCACCAACATGCAGTGTTTCCTTGATTGAATTAGCTCTCACACCAATATTTGCGTCTAGAGCCTTTGCAATGAGGGCTATGTGAAAACGGCTGTGGCGCTGAAGTTGCCTGAGAATGTGGAGTTGGTGGCATGTGAAACCCGCATGTGGAGCATTCGTTTGTGTGGGATGCTCTACCAGGTTCATTCCTAGATAATGCACTCAAAGGGCACTAAGCATAGAGTGTGAAAACTGAGTTTCCTTGAGAGCTGCTTGGAAGCCTGATGGTGTGTGAAGTTAGTGAGCCAAATGGAGTTGTTCTCCCACAAGAACCACTAGGCTGATCCTTCTTCAATATGCCCTTCACCAACATGCAGTGTTTCCTTGATTGAATTAGCTCTCACACCAATATTTGCGTCTAGAGCCTTTGCATTGAGGGCTATCTGAAAACAGCTGTGGCGCTCAAGTTGCCTGTGAATGTGGAGTTGGTGGCATGTGAAACCCGCATGTGGAGCATTCGTTTGTGTGGGATGCTCTACCAGGTTCATTCCTAGATAATGCACTCAAAGGCCACTAAGCATAGAGTGTGAAAACTGAGTTTCCTTGAGAGCTGCTTGGAAGCCTGATGGTGTGTGAAGTTAGTGAGCCAAATGGAGTTGTTCTCCAACAAGAACCACTCGGCTGATCCTTCTTCAATATGCCCTTCACCAACCTGCAGTGTTTCCTTGATTGAATTAGCTCTCACACCAATATTTGCGTCTAGAGCCTTTGCATTGAGGGCTATCTGAAAACGGCTGTGGCGCTGAGGTTGCCTGTGAATGTGGAGTTGGTGGCATGTGAAACCCGCATGTGGAGCATTCGTTTGTGTGGGATGCTCTACCAGGTTCATTCCTAGATAATGCACTCAAAGGGCACTAAGCATAGAGTGTGAAAACTGAGTTTCCTTGAGAGCTGCTTGGAAGCCTGATGGTGTGTGAAGTTAGTGAGCCAAATGGAGTTGTTCTCCCACAAGAACCACTCGGCTGATCCTTCTTCAATATGCCCTTCACCAACATGCAGTGTTTCCTTGATTGAATTAGCTCTCACACCAATATTTGCGTCTAGAGCCTTTGCATTGAGGGCTATCTGAAAACGGCTGTGGCGCTGAAGTTGCCTGTGAATGTGGAGTTGGTGGCATGTGAAACCCGCATGTGGAGCATTCGTTTGTGTGGGATGCTCTCCAAGCTTCATTTCAGTCCAAGGCACTCAAAGGGCACTAAGCATAGAGTGTGAAAACTGAGTTTCCTTGAGAGCTGCTTGGAAGCCTGATGGTGTGTGAAGTTAGTGAGCCAAATGGAGTTGTTCTCCCACAAGAACCACTCGGCTGATCCTTCTTCAATATGCCCTTCACCAACATGCAGTGTTTCCTTGATTGAATTAGCTCTCACACCAATATTTGCGTCTAGAGCCTTTGCAATGAGGGCTATCTGAAAACGGCTGTGGCGCTGAAGTTGCCTGAGAATGTGGAGTTGGTGGCATGTGAAACCCGCATGTGGAGCATTCGTTTGTGTGGGATGCTCTACCAGGTTCATTCCTAGATAATGCACTCAAAGGGCACTAAGCATAGAGTGTAAAAACTGAGTTTCCTTGAGAGCTGCTTGGAAGCCTGATGGTGTGTGAAGTTAGTGAGCCAAATGGAGTTGTTCTCCCACAAGAACCACTAGGCTGATCCTTCTTCAATATGCCCTTCACCAACATGCAGTGTTTCCTTGATTGAATTAGCTCTCACATCAATATTTGCGTCTAGAGCCTTTGCATTGAGGGCTATCTGAAAACGGCTGTGGCACTGAAGTTGCCTGTGAATGTGGAGTTGGTGGCATGTGAAACCCGCATGTGGAGCATTCGTTTGTGTGGGATGCTCTAGCAGGTTCATTCCTAGATAATGCACTCAAAGGCCACTAAGCATAGAGTGTGAAAACTGAGTTTCCTTGAGAGCTGCTTGGAAGCCTGATGGTGTGTGAAGTTAGTGAGCCAAATGGAGTTGTTCTCCCACAAGAACCACTCGGCTGATCCTTCTTCAATATGCCCTTCACCAACATGCAGTGTTTCCTTGATTGAATTAGCTCTCACACCAATATTTGCGTCTAGAGCCTTTGCATTGAGGGCTATCTGAAAACGGCTGTGGCGCTGAAGTTGCCTGTGAATGTGGAGTTGGTGGCATGTGAAACCCGCATGTGGAGCATTCGTTTGTGTGGGATGCTCTACCAGGTTCATTCCTAGATAATGCACTCAAAGGCCACTAAGCATAGAGTGTGAAAACTGAGTTTCCTTGAGAGCTGCTTGGAAGCCTGATGGTGTGTGAAGTTAGTGAGCCAAATGGAGTTGTTCTCCCACAAGAACCACTCGGCTGATCCTTCTTCAATATGCCCTTCACCAACATGCAGTGTTTCCTTGATTGAATTAGCTCTCACACCAATATTTGCGTCTAGAGCCTTTGCATTGAGGGCTATCTGAAAACGGCTGTGGCGCTGAAGTTGCCTGTGAATGTGGAGTTGGTGGCATGTGAAACCCGCATGTGGAGCATTCGTTTTTTGTGGGATGCTCTACCAGGTTCATTCCTAGATAATGTACTCAAAGGGCACTAAACATAGAGTGTGAAAACTGAGTTTCCTTGAGAGCTGCTTGGAAGCCTGATGGTGTGTGAAGTTAGTGAGCCAAATGGAGTTGTTCTCCCACAAGAACCACTCGGCTGATCCTTCTTCAATATGCCCTTCACCAACATGCAGTGTTTCCTTGATTGAATTAGCTCTCACACCAATATTTGCGTCTAGAGCCTTTGCATTGAGGGCTATCTGAAAACGGCTGTGGCGCTGAAGTTGCCTGTGAATGTGGAGTTGGTGGCATGTGAAACCCGCATGTGGAGCATTCGTAAGTGTGGGATCCTCTCCAAGATTCATTTCAGTCCAAGGCATACAAAGGGCACTAAGCATAGAGTGTGAAAACTGAGTTTCCTTGAGAGCTGCTTGGAAGCCTGATGGTGTGTGAAGTTAGTGAGCCAAATGGAGCTGTTCTCCCACAAGAACCACTCGGCTGATCCTTCTTCAATATGCCCTTCACCAACATGCAGTGTTTCCTTGATTGAATTAGCTCTCACACCAATATTTGCGTCTAGAGCCTTTGCCTTGAGGGCTATCTGAAAACGGCTGTGGCGCTGAAGTTGCCTGTGAATGTGGAGTTGGTGGCATGTGAAACCCGCATGTGGAGCATTCGTTTGTGTGGGATGCTCTACCAGGTTCATTCCTAGATAATGCACTCAAAGGGCACTAAACATAGAGTGTGAAAACTGAGTTTCCTTGAGAGCTGCTTGGAAGCCTGATGGTGTGTGAAGTTAGTGAGCCAAATGGAGTTGTTCTCCCACAAGAACCACTCGGCTGATCCTTCTTCAATATGCCCTTCACCAACATGCAGTGTTTCCTTGATTGAATTAGCTCTCACAGCAATATTTGCGTCTAGAGCCTTTGCATTGAGGGCTATCTGAAAACGGCTGTGGCGCTGAAGTTGCCTGTGAATGTGGAGTTGGTGGCATGTGAAACCCGCATGTGGAGCATTCGTTTGTGGGGGATGCTCTCCAAGCTTCATTTCAGTCCTAGGCACTCAAAGGGCACTAAGCATAGAGTGTGAAAACTGAGTTTCCTTGAGAGCTGCTTGGAAGCCTGATGGTGTGTGAAGTTAGTGAGCCAAATGGAGCTGTTCTCCCACAAGAACCACTCGGCTGATCCTTCTTCAATATGCCCTTCACCAACATGCAGTGCTTCCTTGATTGAATTAGCTCTCACACCAATATTTGCGTCTAGAGCCTTTGCATTGAGGGCTATCTGAAAACGGCTGTGGCGCTGAAGTTGCCTGTGAATGTGGAGTTGGTGGCATGTGAAACCCGCATGTGGAGCATTCGTTTGTGTGGGATGCTTTACCAGGTTCATTCCTAGATAATGCACTCAAAGGGCACTAAACATAGAGTGTGAAAACTGAGTTTCCTTGAGAGCTGCTTGGAAGCCTGATGGTGTGTGAAGTTAGTGAGCCAAATGGAGTTGTTCTCTCACAAGAACCACTCGGCTGATCCTTCTTCAATATGCTCTTCACCAACATGCAGTGTTTCCTTGATTGAATTAGCTCTCACACCAATATTTGCGTCTAGAGCCTTTGCATTGAGGGCTATCTGAAAACGGCTGTGGCGCAGAAGTTGCCTGTGAATGTGAAGTTCGTGGCATGTGAAACCCGCATGTGGAGCATTCGTTTGTGTCTGATGCTCTACCAGGTTCATTTCAGTCCTAGCCATACAAAGGGCACTAAGCATAGAGTGTGAAAACTGAGTTTCCTTGAGAGCTGCTTGGAAGCCTGATGGTGTGTGAAGTTAGTGAGCCAAATGGAGTTGTTCTCCCACAAGAACCACTCGGCTGATCCTTCTTCAATATGCCCTTCACCAACATGCAGTGTTTCCTTGATTGAATTAGCTCTCACACCAATATTTGCGTCTAGAGCCTTTGCATTGAGGGCTATCTGAAAACGGCTGTGGCGCTGAAGTTGCCTGTGAATGTGGAGTTTTAGGCATGTGAAACCCCGCATGTGAGGCATTCGTTTGTGTGGGATGCTCTACCAGGTTCATTCCTAGATAATGCACTCAAAGGGCACTAGCATAGAGTGTGAAAACTGAGTTTCCTTGAGAGCTGCTTGGAAGCCTGATGGTGTGTGAAGTTAGTGAGCCAAATGGAGTTGTTCTCCCACAAGAACCACTCGGCTGATCCTTCTTCAATATGCCCTTCACCAACATGCAGTGTTTCCTTGATTGAATTAGCTCTCACACCAATATTTGCGTCTAGAGCCTTTGCATTGAGGGCTATCTGAAAACAGCTTGGCGCTCAAGTTGCCTGTGAATGTGGAGTTGGTGGCATGTGAAACCCGCATGTGGAGCATTCGTTTGTGTGGGATGCTCTACCAGGTTCATTCCTAGATAATGCACTCAAAGGCCACTAAGCATAGAGTGTGAAAACTGAGTTTCCTTGAGAGCTGCTTGGAAGCCTGATGGTGTGTGAAGTTAGTGAGCCAAATGGAGTTGTTCTCCCACAAGAACCACTCGGCTGATCCTTCTTCAATATGCCCTTCACAACATGCAGTGTTTCCTTGATTGAATTAGCTCTCACACCAATATTTGCGTCTAGAGCCTTTGCATTGAGGGCTATCTGAAAACGGCTGTGGCGCTGAAGTTGCCTGTGAATGTGGAGTTGGTGGCATGTGAAACCCGCATGTGGAGCATTCGTTTGTGTGGGGATGCTCTCCAAGCTTCATTTCAGTCCTAGGCACTCAAACGGCACTAAGCATAGAGTGTGAAAACTGAGTTTCCTTGAGAGCTGCTTGGAAGCCTGATGGTGTGTGAAGTTAGTGAGCCAAATGGAGTTGTTCTCCCACAAGAACCACTCGGCTGATCCTTCTTCAATATGCCCTTCACCAACATGCAGTGTTTCCTTGATTGAATTAGCTCTCACACCAATATTTGCATCTAGAGCCTTTGTATTGAGGGCTATCTGAAAACGGCTGTGGCGCTGAGGTTGCCTGTGAATGTGGAGTTGGTGGCATGTGAAACCCGCATGTGGAGCATTCGTTTGTGTGGGATGCTCTACCAGGTTCATTCCTAGATAATGCACTCAAAGGGCACTAAGCATAGAGTGTGAAAACTGAGTTTCCTTGAGAGCTGCTTGGAAGCCTGATGGTGTGTGAAGTTAGTGAGCCAAATGGAGTTGTTCTCCCACAAGAACCACTCGGCTGATCCTTCTTCAATATGCCCTTCACCAACATGCAGTGTTTCCTTGATTGAATTAGCTCTCACACCAATATTTGCGTCTAGAGCCTTTGCATTGAGGGCTATCTGAAAACGGCTGTGGCGCTGAAGTTGCCTGTGAATGTGGAGTTGGTGGCATGTGAAACCCGCATGTGGAGCATTCGTTTGTGTGGGATGCTCTACCAGGTTCATTCCTAGATAATGCACCTCAAAGGGCACTAAGCATAGAGTGGTGAAAACTGAGTTTCCTTGAGAGCTGCTTGGAAGCCTGATGGTGTGTGAAGTTAGTGAGCCAAATGGAGTTGTTCTCCCACAAGAACCACTCGGCTGATCCTTCTTCAATATGCCCTTCACCAACATGCAGTGTTTCCTTGATTGAATTAGCTCTCACACCAATATTTGCGTCTAGAGCCTTTGCATTGAGGGCTATCTGAAAACGGCTGTGGCGCTGAAGTTGCGTGTGAATGTGGAGTTGGTGGCATGTGAAACCCGCATGTGGAGCATTCGTTTGTGTGGGATGCTCTACCAGGTTCATTTCAGTCCTAGCCATACAAAGGGCACTAAGCATAGAGTGTGAAAACTGAGTTTCCTTGAGAGCTGCTTGGAAGCCTGATGGTGTGTGAAGTTAGTGAGCCAAATGGAGTTGTTCTCCCACAAGAACCACTCGGCTGATCCTTCTTCAATATGCCCTTCACCAACATGCAGTGTTTCCTTGATTGAATTAGCTCTCACACCAATATTTGCGTCTAGAGCCTTTGCAATGAGGGCTATCTGAAAACGGCTTGTGGCGCTGAAGTTGCCTGAGAATGTGGAGTTGGTGGGCATGTGAAACCCGCATGTGGAGCATTCGTTTGTGTGGGATGCTCTACCAGGTTCATTCCTAGATAATGCACTCAAAGGGCACTAATACATAGAGTGTGAAAACTGAGTTTCCTTGAGAGCTGCTTGGAAGCCTGATGGTGTGTGAAGTTAGTGAGCCAAATGGAGTTGTTCTCCCACAAGAACCACTAGGCTGATCCTTCTTCAATATGCCCTTCACCAACATGCAGTGTTTTCCTTGATTGAATTAGCTCTCACACCAATATTTGCGTCTAGAGCCTTTGCATTGAGGGCTATCTGAAAACAGCTGTGGCGCTCAAGTTGCTTTGTGAATGGTGGAGTTGGTGGCATGTGAAACCCCGCATGTGGAGGCATTCGTTTGTGTTGGGATGCTCTACCAGGTTCATTCCTAGATAATGCACTCAAAGGGCCACTAAGCATAGAGTGTGAAAACTGAGTTTCCTTGAGAGCTGCTTGGAAGCCTGATGGTGGTGTGAAGTTAGTGAGCCAAATGGAGTTGTTCTCCAACAAGAACCACTCGGCTGATCCTTCTTCAATATGCCCTTCACCAACCTGCAGTGTTTCCTTGATTGAATTAGCTCTCACACCAATATTTGCGTCTAGAGCCTTTGCATTGAGGGCTATCTGAAAACGGCTGTGGCGCTGAGGTTGCCTGTGAATGTGGAGTTGGTGGCATGTGAAACCCGCATGTGGAGCATTCGTTTGTGTGGGATGCTCTACCAGGGTTCATTCCTAGATAATGCACTCAAAGGGCACTAAGCATAGAGTGTGAAAACTGAGTTTTCCTTGAGAGCTGCTTGGGAAGCCTGATGGTGTGTGAAGTTAGTGAGCCAAATGGAGTTTGTTCTCCCACAAGAACCACTCGGCTGATCCTTCTTCAATATGCCCTTCACCAACATGCAG
This sequence comes from Ochotona princeps, assembly GCF_030435755.1. Lineage (NCBI taxonomy): Eukaryota > Metazoa > Chordata > Mammalia > Lagomorpha > Ochotonidae > Ochotona > Ochotona princeps. Next base: position 52,649 of record NW_026698698.1, on the reverse strand, counting down.
TGTTTCCTTGATTGAATTAGCTCTCACACCAATATTTGCGTCTAGAGCCTTTGGCATTGAGGGCTATCTGAAAACGGCTGTGGCGCTGAAGTTGCCTGTGAATGTGGAGTTGGTGGCATGTGAAACCCGCATGTGGAGCATTCGTTTGTGTGGGATGCTCTACCAGGTTCATTCCTAGATAATGCACTCAAAGGGCACTAAGCATAGAGTGTAAAAACTGAGTTTCCTTGAGAGCTGCTTGGAAGCCTGATGGTGTGTGAAGTTAGTGAGCAAATGGAGTTGTTCTCCCGACAAGAAACCACTAGGCTGATCCTTCTTCAATATGCCCTTCACCACATGCAGTGTTTCCTTGATTGAATTAGCTCTCACATCAATATTTGCGTCTAGAGCCTTTGCATTGAGGGCTATCTGAAAACGGCTGTGGCACTGAAGTTGCCTGTGAATGTGGAGTTGGTGGCATGTGAAACCCGCATGTGGAGCATTCGTTTGTGTGGGATGCTCTAGCAGGTTCATTCCTAGATAATGCACTCAAAGGCCACTAAGCATAGAGTGTGAAAACTGAGTTTCCTTGAGAGCTGCTTGGAAGCCTGATGGTGTGTGAAGTTAGTGAGCCAAATGGAGTTGTTCTCCCACAAGAACCACTCGGCTGATCCTTCTTCAATATGCCCTTCACCAACATGCAGTGTTTCCTTGATTGAATTAGCTCTCACACCAATTTTGCGGTCTAGAGCCTTTGCATTGAGGGCTATCTGAAAACGGCTGTGGCGCTGAAGTTGCCTGTGAATTGTGGAGTTGGTGGAGTTGGTGGCATGTGAAACCCGCATGTGGAGCATTCGTTTGTGTGGGATGCTCTACCAGGTTCATTCCTAGATATGTACTCAAAGGGCACTAAACATAGAGTGTGAAAACTGAGTTTCCTTGAGAGCTGCTTGGAAGCCTGATGGTGTGTGAAGTTAGTGAGCCAAATGGAGTTGTTCTCCCACAAGAACCACTCAGCTGATCCTTCTTCAATATGCCCTTCACCAACATGCAGTGTTTCCTTGATTGAATTAGCTCTCACACCAATATTTGCGTCTAGAGCCTTTGCATTGAGGGCTATCTGAAAACGGCTGTGGCGCAGAAGTTGCCTGTGAATGTGGAGTTCGTGGCATGTGAAACACCCGCATGTGGAGCATTCGTTTGTGTGGGATGCTCTACCAGGTTCATTCCTAGATAATGCACTCAAAGGGCACTAAACATAGAGTGTGAAAACTGAGTTTCCTTGAGAGCTGCTTGGAAGCCTGATGGTGTGTGAAGTTAGTGAGCCAAATGGAGTTGTTCTCCCACAAGAACCACTCGGCTGATCCTTCTTCAATATGCCCTTCACCAACATGCAGTGTTTCCTTGATTGAATTAGCTCTCACACCAATATTTGCGTCTAGAGCCTTTGCATTGAGGGCTATCTGAAAACGGCTGTGGCGCTGAAGTTGCCTGTGAATGTGGAGTTGGTGGCATGTGAAACCCGCATGTGGAGCATTCGTTTTTTGTGGGATGCTCTACCAGGTTCATTCCTAGATAATGTACTCAAAGGGCACTAAACATAGAGTGTGAAAACTGAGTTTCCTTGAGAGCTGCTTGGAAGCCTGATGGTGTGTGAAGTTAGTGAGCCAAATGGAGTTGTTCTCCCACAAGAACCACTCGGCTGATCCTTCTTCAATATGCCCTTCACCAACATGCAGTGTTTCCTTGATTGAATTAGCTCTCACACCAATATTTGCGTCTAGAGCCTTTGCATTGAGGGCTATCTGAAAACGGCTGTGGCGCTGAAGTTGCCTGTGAATGTGGAGTTGGTGGCATGTGAAACCCGCATGTGGAGCATTCGTAAGTGTGGGATCCTCTCCAAGATTCATTTCAGTCCAAGGCATACAAAGGGCACTAAGCATAGAGTGTGAAAACTGAGTTTCCTTGAGAGCTGCTTGGAAGCCTGATGGTGTGTGAAGTTAGTGAGCCAAATGGAGTTGTTCTCCCACAAGAACCACTCGGCTGATCCTTCTTCAATATGCCCTTCACCAACATGCAGTGTTTCCTTGATTGAATTAGCTCTCACACCAATATTTGCGTCTAGAGCCTTTGCCTTGAGGGCTATCTGAAAACGGCTGTGGCGCTGAAGTTGCCTGTGAATGTGGAGTTGGTGGCATGTGAAACCCGCATGTGGAGCATTCGTTTGTGTGGGATGCTCTACCAGGTTCATTCCTAGATAATGCACTCAAAGGGCACTAAGCATAGAGTGTGAAAACTGAGTTTCCTTGAGAGCTGCTTGGAAGCCTGATGGTGTGTGAAGTTAGTGAGCCAAATGGAGTTGTTCTCCCACAAGAACCACTCGGCTGATCCTTCTTCAATATGCCCTTCACCAACATGCAGTGTTTCCTTGATTGAATTAGCTCTCACACCAATATTTGCGTCTAGAGCCTTTGCATTGAGGGCTATCTGAAAACGGCTGTGGCGCTGAAGTTGCCTGTGAATGTGGAGTTGGTGGCATGTGAAACCCGCATGTGGAGCATTCGTTTGTGGGGGATGCTCTCCAAGCTTCATTTCAGTCCTAGGCACTCAAAGGGCACTAAGCATAGAGTGTGAAAACTGAGTTTCCTTGAGAGCTGCTTGGAAGCCTGATGGTGTGTGAAGTTAGTGAGCCAAATGGAGTTGTTTTCCCACAAGAACCACTCGGCTGATCCTTCTTCAATATGCCCTTCACCAACATGCAGTGCTTCCTTGATTGAATTAGCTCTCACACCAATATTTGCGTCTAGAGCCTTTGCATTGAGGGCTATCTGAAAACGGCTGTGGCGCTGAAGTTGCCTGTGAATGTGGAGTTGGTGGCATGTGAAACCCGCATGTGGAGCATTCGTTTGTGTGGGATGCTTTACCAGGTTCATTCCTAGATAATGCACTCAAAGGGCACTAAACATAGAGTGTGAAAACTGAGTTTCCTTGAGAGCTGCTTGGAAGCCTGATGGTGTGTGAAGTTAGTGAGCCAAATGGAGTTGTTCTCTCACAAGAACCACTCGGCTGATCCTTCTTCAATATGCTCTTCACCAACATGCAGTGTTTCCTTGATTGAATTAGCTCTCACACCAATATTTGCGTCTAGAGCCTTTGCATTGAGGGCTATCTGAAAACGGCTGTGGCGCAGAAGTTGCCTGTGAATGTGGAGTTCGTGGCATGTGAAACCCGCATGTGGAGCATTCGTTTGTGTCTGATGCTCTACCAGGTTCATTTCAGTCCTAGCCATACAAAGGGCACTAAGCATAGAGTGTGAAAACTGAGTTTCCTTGAGAGCTGCTTGGAAGCCTGATGGTGTGTGAAGTTAGTGAGCCAAATGGAGTTGTTCTCCCACAAGAACCACTCGGCTGATGCTTCTTCAATATGCCCTTCACCAACATGCAGTGTTTCCTTGATTGAATTAGCTCTCACACCAATATTTGCGTCTAGAGCCTTTGCATTGAGGGCTATCTGAAAACGGCTGTGGCGCTGAAGTTGCCTGTGAATGTGGAGTTGGTGGCATGTGAAACCCGCATGTGGAGCATTCGTTTGTGTGGGATGCTCTACCAGGTTCATTCCTAGATAATGCACTCAAAGGGCACTAAACATAGAGTGTGAAAACTGAGTTTCCTTGAGAGCTGCTTGGAAGCCTGATGGTGTGTGAAGTTAGTGTGCGAAATGGAGTTGTTCTCCCACAAGAACCACTCGGCTGATCCTTCTTCAATATGCCCTTCACCAACATGCAGTGTTTCCTTGATTGAATTAGCTCTCACACCAATATTTGCGTCTAGAGCCTTTGCATTGAGGGCTATCTGAAAACGGCTGTGGCGCTGAAGTTGCCTGTGAATGTGGAGTTCGTGGCATGTGAAACCCGCATGTGGAGCATTCGTTTGTGTCTGATGCTCTAACAGGTTCATTTCAGTCCTAGGCACTCAAAGGGCACTAAGCATAGAGTGTGAAAACTGAGTTTCCTTGAGAGCTGCTTGGAAGCCTGATGGTGTGTGAAGTTAGTGAGCCAAATGGAGTTGTTCTCCCACAAGAACCACTCGGCTGATCCTTCTTCAATATGCCCTTCACCAATATGCAGTGTTTCCTTGATTGAATTAGCTCTCACACCAATATTTGCGTCTAGAGCCTTTGCATTGAGGGCTATCTGAAAACGGCTGTGGTGCTGAAGTTGCCTGTGAATGTGGAGTTGGTGGCATGTGAAACCCGCATGTGGAGCATTCGTTTGTGTGGGATGCTCTACCAGGTTCATTCCTAGATAATGCACTCAAAGGGCACTAAATATAGAGAGTGTGAAAACTGAGTTTCCTTGAGAGCTGCTTGGAAGCCTGATGGTGTGTGAAGTTAGTGAGCCAAATGGAGTTGTTCTCCACAAGAACCACTCGGCTGATCCTTCTTCAATATGCCCTTCACCAACATGCAGTGTTTCCTTGATTGAATTAGCTCTCACACCAATATTTGCGTCTAGAGCCTTTGCATTGAGGGCTATCTGAAAACGGCTGTGGCGCTGAAGTTGCCTGTGAATGTGGAGTTGGTGGCATGTGAAACCCGCTATGTGGAGCATTCGTTTGTGTGGGATGCTGACCAAGCTTCATTTCAATCCTAGGCACACAAAGAGCACTAAGCATCGAGTGTGAAAACTGAGTTTCCTTGAGAGCTTCTTGGAAGCCTGATGGTGTGTGAAGTTAGTGAGCCAAATGGAGTTGTTCTCCCACAAGAACCACTCGGCTGATCCTTCTTCAATATGCCCTTCACCAACATGCAGTGTTTCCTTGATTGAATTAGCTCTCACACCAATATTTGCGTCTAGAGCCTTTGCATTGAGGGCTATCTGAAAACGGCTGTGGCGCTGAAGTTGCGTGTGAATGTGGAGTTGGTGGCATGTGAAACCCGCATGTGGAGCATTCGTTTGTGTGGGATGCTCTACCAGGTTCATTTCAGTCTAGCCATACAAAGGGCACTAAGCATAGAGTGTGAAAACTGAGTTTCCTGAGAGCTGCTTGGAAGCCTGATGGTGTGTGAAGTTAGTGAGCCAAATGGAGTTGTTCTCTCACAAGAACCACTCGGCTGATCCTTCTTCAATATGCTCTTCACCAACATGCAGTATTTCCTTGATTGAATTAGCTCTCACACCAATATTTGGCGTCTAGAGCCTTTGCATTGAGGGCTATCTGAAAACGGCTGTGGCGCAGAAGTTGCCTGTGAATGTGGAGTTGGTGGCATGTGAAACCGCATGTGGAGCATTCGTTTGTGTCTGATGCCTCTACCAGGTTCATTTCAGTCCTAGCCATACAAAGGGCACTAAGCATAGAGTGTGAAAACTGAGTTTCCTTGAGAGCTGCTTGGAAGCCTGATGGTGTGTGAAGTTAGTGAGCCAAATGAGTTGTTCTCACCACAAGAACCACTCGGCTGATGCTTCTTCAATATGCCCTTCACCAACATGCAGTGTTTCCTTGATTGAATTAGCTCTCACACCAATATTGCGTCTAGAGCCTTTGCATTGAGGGCTATCTGAAAACGGCTGTGGCGCTGAAGTTGCCCTGTGAATGTGGAGTTGGTGGCATGTGAAACCCGCATGTGGAGCATTCGTTTGTGTGGGATGCTCTACAGGTTCATTCCTAGATAATGCACTCAAAGGGCACTAAACATAGAGTGTGAAAACTGAGTTTCCTTGAGAGCTGCTTGGAAGCCTGATGGTGTGTGAAGTTAGTGTTGCGAAATGGAGTTGTTCTCCCACAAGAACCACTCGGCTGATCCTCTTCAATATGCCCTTCACCAACATGCAGTGTTTCCTTGATTGAATTAGCTCTCACACCAATATTTGCGTCTAGAGCCTTTGCATTGAGGGCTATCTGAAAACGGCTGTGGCGCTGAAGTTGCCTGTGAATGTGGAGTTCGTGGCATGTGAAACCCGCATGTGGAGCATTCGTTTGTGTCTGATGCTCTAACAGGTTCATTTCAGTCCTAGGCACTCAAAGGGCACTAAGCATAGAGTGTGAAAACTGAGTTTCCTTGAGAGCTGCTTGGAAGCCTGATGGTGTGTGAAGTTAGTGAGCCAAATGGAGTTGTTCTCCCACAAGAACCACTCGGCTGATCCTTCTTCAATATGCCCTTCACCAATATGCAGTGTTTCCTTGATTGAATTAGCTCTCACACCAATATTTGCGTCTAGAGCCTTTGCATTGAGGGCTATCTGAAAACGGCTGTGGTGCTGAAGTTGCCTGTGAATGTGGAGTTGGTGGCATGTGAAACCCGCATGTGGAGCATTCGTTTGTGTGGGATGCTCTACCAGGTTCATTCCTAGATAATGCACTCAAAGGGCACTAAATATAGAGTGTGAAAACTGAGTTTCCTTGAGAGCTGCTTGGAAGCCTGATGGTGTGTGAAGTTAGTGAGCCAAATGGAGTTGTTCTCCACACAAGAACCACTCGGCTGATCCTTCTTCAATATGCCCTTCACCAACATGCAGTGTTTCCTTCATTGAATTAGCTCTCACACCAATATTTGCGTCTAGAGCCTTTGCATTGAGGGCTATCTGAAAACGGCTGTGGCACTGAGGTTGCCTGTGAATGTGGAGTTGGTGGCATGTGAAAGCCGCATGTGGAGCATTCGTTTGTGTGGGATGCTCTACCAGGTTCATTCCTAGATAATGCACTCAAAGGGCACTAAGCATAGAGTGTGAAAACTGAGTTTCCTTGAGAGCTGCTTGGAAGCCTGATGGTGTGTCAAGTTAGTGAGCCAAATGGAGTTGTTCTCCCACAAGAACCACTCGGCTGATCCTTCTTCAATATGCCCTTCACCAACATGCAGTGTTTCCTTGATTGAATTAGCTCTCACACCAATATTTGCGTCTAGAGCCTTTGCATTGAGGGCTATCTGAAAACGGCTGTGGCGCTGAAGTTGCCTGTGAATGTGGAGTTGGTGGCATGTGAAACCCGCATGTGGAGCATTCGTTTGTGTGGGATGCTGACCAAGCTTCATTTCAATCCTAGGCACACAAAGAGCACTAAGCATCGAGTGTGAAAACTGAGTTTCCTTGAGAGCTGCTTGGAAGCCTGATGGTGTGTGAAGTTAGTGAGCCAAATGGAGTTGTTCTCCCACAAGAACCACTCGGCTGATCCTTCTTCAATATGCCCTTCACCAACATGCAGTGTTTCCTTGATTGAATTAGCTCTCACACCAATATTTGCGTCTAGAGCCTTTGCATTGAGGGCTATCTGAAAACGGCTGTGGCGCTGAAGTTGCGTGTGAATGTGGAGTTGGTGGCATGTGAAACCCGCATGTGGAGCATTCGTTTGTGTGGGATGCTCTACCAGGTTCATTTCAGTCCTAGCCATACAAAGGGCACTAAGCATAGAGTGTGAAAACTGAGTTTCCTTGAGAGCTGCTTGGAAGCCTGATGGTGTGTGAAGTTAGTGAGCCAAATGGAGTTGTTCTCTCACAAGAACCACTCGGCTGATCCTTCTTCAATATGCTCTTCACCAACATGCAGTGTTTCCTTGATTGAATTAGCTCTCACACCAATATTTGCGTCTAGAGCCTTTGCATTGAGGGCTATCTGAAAACGGCTGTGGCGCAGAAGTTGCCTGTGAATGTGGAGTTGGTGGCATGTGAAACCCGCATGTGGAGCATTCGTTTCTGTCTGATGCTCTACCAGGTTCATTTCAGTCCTAGCCATACAAAGGGCACTAAGCATAGAGTGTGAAAACTGAGTTTCCTTGAGAGCTGCTTGGAAGCCTGATGGTGTGTGAAGTTAGTGAGCCAAATGGAGTTGTTCTCCCACAAGAACCACTCGGCTGATGCTTCTTCAATATGCCCTTCACCAACATGCAGTGTTTCCTTGATTGAATTAGCTCTCACACCAATATTTGCGTCTAGAGCCTTTGCATTGAGGGCTATCTGAAAACGGCTGTGGCGCTGAAGTTGCCTGTGAATGTGGAGTTGGTGGCATGTGAAACCCGCATGTGGAGCATTCGTTTGTGTGGGATGCTCTACCAGGTTCATTCCTAGATAATGCACTCAAAGGGCACTAAACATAGAGTGTGAAAACTGAGTTTCCTTGAGAGCTGCTTGGAAGCCTGATGGTGTGTGAAGTTAGTGTGCGAAATGGAGTTGTTCTCCCACAAGAACCACTCGGCTGATCCTTCTTCAATATGCCCTTCACCAACATGCAGTGTTTCCTTGATTGAATTAGCTCTCACACCAATATTTGCGTCTAGAGCCTTTGCATTGAGGGCTATCTGAAAACGGCTGTGGCGCTGAAGTTGCCTGTGAATGTGGAGTTCGTGGCATGTGAAACCCGCATGTGGAGCATTCGTTTGTGTCTGATGCTCTAACAGGTTCATTTCAGTCCTAGGCACTCAAAGGGCACTAAGCATAGAGTGTGAAAACTGAGTTTCCTTGAGAGCTGCTTGGAAGCCTGATGGTGTGTGAAGTTAGTGAGCCAAATGGAGTTGTTCTCCCACAAGAACCACTCGGCTGATCCTTCTTCAATATGCCCTTCACCAATATGCAGTGTTTCCTTGATTGAATTAGCTCTCACACCAATATTTGCGTCTAGAGCCTTTGCATTGAGGGCTATCTGAAAACGGCTGTGGTGCTGAAGTTGCCTGTGAATGTGGAGTTGGTGGCATGTGAAACCCGCATGTGGAGCATTCGTTTGTGTGGGATGCTCTACCAGGTTCATTCCTAGATAATGCACTCAAAGGGCACTAAATATAGAGTGTGAAAACTGAGTTTCCTTGAGAGCTGCTTGGAAGCCTGATGGTGTGTGAAGTTAGTGAGCCAAATGGAGTTGTTCTCCCACAAGAACCACTCGGCTGATCCTTCTTCAATATGCCCTTCACCAACATGCAGTGTTTCCTTCATTGAATTAGCTCTCACACCAATATTTGCGTCTAGAGCCTTTGCATTGAGGGCTATCTGAAAACGGCTGTGGCACTGAGGTTGCCTGTGAATGTGGAGTTGGTGGCATGTGAAAGCCGCATGTGGAGCATTCGTTTGTGTGGGATGCTCTACCAGGTTCATTCCTAGATAATGCACTCAAAGGGCACTAAGCATAGAGTGTGAAAACTGAGTTTCCTTGAGAGCTGCTTGGAAGCCTGATGGTGTGTGAAGTTAGTGAGCCAAATGGAGTTGTTCTCCCACAAGAACCACTCGGCTGATCCTTCTTCAATATGCCCTTCACCAACATGCAGTGTTTCCTTGATTGAATTAGCTCTCACACCAATATTTGCGTCTAGAGCCTTTGCATTGAGGGCTATCTGAAAACGGCTGTGGCGCTGAAGTTGCCTGTGAATGTGGAGTTGGTGGCATGTGAAACCCGCATGTGGAGCATTCGTTTGTGGGGGATGCTCTACCAGGTTCATTCCTAGATAATGCACTCAAAGGGCACGAAGCATAGAGTGTGAAAACTGAGTTTCCTTGAGAGCTGCTTGGAAGCCTGATGGTGTGTGAAGTTAGTGAGCCAAATGGAGTTGTTCTCCCACAAGAACCACTCGGCTGATCCTTCTTCAATATGCCCTTCACCAACATGCAGTGTTTCCTTGATTGAATTAGCTCTCACACCAATATTTGCGTCTAGAGCCTTTGCATTGAGGGCTATCTGAAAACGGCTGTGGCGCTGAAGTTGCGTGTGAATGTGGAGTTGGTGGCATGTGAAACCCGCATGTGGAGCATTCGTTTGTGTGGGATGCTGACCAAGCTTCATTTCAGTCCTAGGCACACAAAGAGCACTAAGCATAGAGTGTGAAAACTGAGTTTCCTTGAGAGCTGCTTGGAAGCCTGATGGTGTGTGAAGTTAGTGAGCCAAATGGAGTTGTTCTCCCACAAGAACAACTCGGCTGATCCTTCTTCAATATGCCCTTCACCAACATGCAGTGTTTCCTTGATTGAATTAGCTCTCACACCAATATTTGCATCTAGAGCCTTTGCATTGAGGGCTATCTGAAAACGGCTGTGGCGCAGAAGTTGCCTGTGAATGTGGAGTTGGTGGCATGTGAAACCCGCATGTGGAGCATTCATTTGTGTGGGATGCTCTACCAGGTTCATTTCAGTCCTAGGCACTCAAAGGCCACTAAGCATAGAGTGTGAAAACTGAGTTTCCTTGAGAGCTGCTTGGAAGCCTGATGGTGTGTGAAGTTAGTGAGCCAAATGGAGTTGTTCTCCCACAAGAACCACTCGGCTGATCCTTCTTCAATATGCCCTTCACCAACATGCAGTGTTTCCTTGATTGAATTAGCTCTCACACCAATATTTGCGTCTAGAGCCTTTGCATTGAGGGCTATCTGAAAACGGCTGTGGCGCTGAAGTTGCCTGTGAATGTGGAGTTGGTGGCATGTGAAACCCGCATGTGGAGCATTCGTTTGTGTGGGATGCTCTACCAGGTTCATTCCTAGATAATGCACTCAAAGGGCACTAAACATAGAGTGTGAAAACTGAGTTTCCTTGAGAGCTGCTTGGAAGCCTGATGGTGTGTGAAGTTAGTGAGCCAAATGGAGTTGTTCTCCCACAAGAACCACTCAGCTGATCCTTCTTCAATATGCCCTTCACCAACATGAAGTGTTTCCTTGATTGAATTAGCTCTCACACCAGTATTTGCGTCTAGAGCCTTTGCATTGAGGGCTATCTGAAAACGGCTGTGGCGCTGAAGTTGCCTGTGAATGTGGAGTTGGTGGCATGTGAAACCCGCATGTGGAGCATTCGTTTGTGTGGGATGCTGACCAAGCTTCATTTCAGTCCTAGGCACACAAAGAGCACTAAGCATAGAGTGTGAAAACTGAGTTTCCTTGAGAGCTGCTTGGAAGCCTGATGGTGTGTGAAGTTAGTGAGCCAAATGGAGTTGTTCTCCCACAAGAACCACTCGGCTGATCCTTCTTCAATATGCCCTTCACCAACATGCAGTGTTTCCTTGATTGAATTAGCTCTCACACCAATATTTGCGTCTAGAGCCTTTGCATTGAGGGCTATCTGAAAACGGCTGTGGCGCAGAAGTTGCCTGTGAATGTGGAGTTGGTGGCATGTGAAACCCGCATGTGGAGCATTCGTTTGTGTGGGATGCTCTACCAGGTTCATTCCTAGATAATGCACTCAAAGGGCACTAAACATAGAGTATGAAAACTGAGTTTCCTTGAGAGCTGCTTGGAAGCCTGATGGTGTGTGAAGTTAGTGAGCCAAATGGAGTTGTTCTCCCACAAGAACCACTCGGCTGGTCCTTCTTCAATATGCCCTTCACCAACATGCAGTGTTTCCTTGATTGAATTAGCTCTCACACCAATATTTGCGTCTAGAGCCTTTGCATTGAGGGCTATCTGAAAACGGCTGTGGCGCTGAAGTTGGCTGTGAATGTGGAGTTGGTGGCATGTGAAACCCGCATGTGGAGCATTCGTTTGTGTGGGATGCTCTGCCAGGTTCATTCCTAGATAATGCACTCAAAGGGCACTAAGCATAGAGTGTGAAAACTGAGTTTCCTTGAGAGCTGCTTGGAAGCCTGATGGTGTGTGAAGTTAGTGAGCCAAATGGAGTTGTTCTCCCACAAGAACCACTCGGCTGATCCTTCTTCAATATGCCCTTCACCAACATGCAGTGTTTCCTTGATTGAATTAGCTCTCACACCAATATTTGCGTCTAGAGCCTTTGCATTGAGGGCTATCTGAAAACGGCTGTGGCGCTGAAGTTGCCTGTGAATGTGGAGTTGGTGGCATGTGAAACCCGCATGTGGAGCATTCGTTTGTGTGGGATGCTCTACCAGGTTCATTTCAGTCCTAGCCATACAAAGGGCACTAAGCATAGAGTGTGAAAACTGAGTTTCCTTGAGAGCTGCTTGGAAGCCTGATGGTGTGTGAAGTTATTGAGCCAAATGGAGTTGTTCTCCCACAAGAACCACTCGGCTGATCCTTCTTCAATATGCCCTTCACCAACATGCAGTGTTTCCTTGATTGAATTAGCTCTCACACCAATATTTGCGTCTAGAGCCTTTGCATTGAGGGCTATCTGAAAACGGCTGTGGCGCTGAAGTTGCCTGTGAATGTGGAGTTGGTGGCATGTAAAACCCGCATGTGGAGCATTCGTTTGTGTGGGATGCTCTGCCAGGTTCATTCCTAGATAATGCACTCAAAGGGCACTAAGCATAGAGTGTGAAAACTGAGTTTCCTAGAGAGCTGCTTGGAAGCCTGATGGTGTGTGAAGTTAGTGAGCCAAATGGAGTTGTTCTCCCACAAGAACCACTCGGCTGATCCTTCTTCAATATGCCCTTCACCAACATGCAGTGTTTCCTTGATTGAATTAGCTCTCACACCAATATTTGCGTCTAGAGCCTTTGCATTGAGGGCTATCTGAAAACGGCTGTGGCGCTGAAGTTGACTGTGAATGTGGAGTTGGTGGCATGTGAAACTCGCATGTGGAGCATTCGTTTGTGTGGGATGCTCTACCAGGTTCATTCCTAGATAATGCACTCAAAGGGCACTAAGCATAGAGTGTGAAAACTGAGTTTCCTTGAGAGCTGCTTGGAAGCCTGATGGTGTGAATTTAGTGAGCCAAATGGAGTTGTTCTCCCACAAGAACCACTCGGCTGATCCTTCTTCAATATGCCCTTCACCAACCTGCAGTGTTTCCTTGATTGAATTAGCTCTCACACCAATATTTGCGTCTAGAGCCTTTGCATTGAGGGCTATCTGAAAACGGCTGTGGCGCTGAAGTTGCCTGTGAATGTGGAGTTGGTGGCATGTGAAACCCGCATGTGGAGCATTCGTTTGTGTGGGATGCTCTACCAGGTTCATTCCTAGATAATGCACTCAAAGTGCACTAAACATAGAGTGTGAAAACTGAGTTTCCTTGAGAGCTGCTTGGAAGCCTGATGGTGTGTGAAGTTAGTGAGCCAAATGGAGTTGTTCTCCCACAAGAACCACTCGGCTGATCCTTCTTCAATATGCCCTTCACCAACATGCAGTGTTTCCTTGATTGAATTAGCTCTCACACCAATATTTGCGTCTAGAGCCTTTGCATTGAGGGCTATCTGAAAACGGCTGTGGCGCTGAAGTTGCCTGTGAATGTGGAGTTGGTGGCATGTGAAACCCGCATGTGGAGCATTCGTTTGTGTGGGATGCTCTACCAGGTTCATTCCTAGATAATGCACTCAAAGGCCACTAAGCATAGAGTGTGAAAACTGAGTTTCCTTGAGAGCTGCTTGGAAGCCTGATGGTGTGTGAAGTTAGTGAGCCAAATGGAGTTGTTCTCCCACAAGAACCACTCGGCTGATCCTTCTTCAATATGCCCTTCACCAACATGCAGTGTTTCCTTGATTGAATTAGCTCTCACACCAATATTTGCGTCTAGAGCCTTTGCATTGAGGGCTATCTGAAAACGGCTGTGGCGCTGAAGTTGCCTGTGAATGTGGAGTTGGTGGCATGTGAAACCAGCATGTGGAGCATTCGTTTGTGTGGGATGCTCTACCAGGTTCATTCCTAGATAATGCACTCAAAGGGCACTAAGCATAGAGTGTGAAAACTGAGTTTCCTTGAGAGCTGCTTGGAAGCCTGATGGTGTGTGAAGTTAGTGAGCCAAATGGAGTTGTTCTCCCACAAGAACCACTCGGCTGATCCTTCTTCAATATGCCCTTCACCAACATGCAGTGTTTCCTTGATTGAATTAGCTCTCACACCAATATTTGCGTCTAGAGCCTTTGCATTGAGGGCTATCTGAAAACGGCTGTGGCGCTGAAGTTGCCTGTGAATGTGGAGTTGGTGGCATGTGAAACCCGCATGTGGAGCATTCGTTTGTGTGGGATGCTCTACCAGGTTCATTCCTAGATAATGCACTCAAAGGGCACTAAGCATAGAGTGTGAAAACTGAGTTTCCTTGAGAGCTGCTTGGAAGCCTGATGGTGTGTGAAGTTAGTGAGCCAAATGGAGTTGTTCTCCCACAAGAACCACTCGGCTGATCCTTCTTCAATATGCCCTTCACCAACATGCAGTGTTTCCTTGATTGAATTAGCTCTCACACCAATATTTGCGTCTAGAGCCTTTGCATTGAGGGCTATCTGAAAACGGCTGTGGCGCTGAAGTTGCCTGTAAATGTGGAGTTGGTGGCATGTGAAACCCGCATGTGGAGCATTCGTTTGTGTCTGATGCTCTACCAGGTTCATTTCAGTCCTAGCCATACAAAGGGCACTAAGCATAGAGTGTGAAACCTGAGTTTCCTTGAGAGCTGCTTGGAAGCCTGATGGTGTGTGAAGTTAGTGAGCCAAATGGAGTTGTTCTCCCACATGAACCACTCGGCTGATCCTTCTTCAATATGCCCTTCACCAACATGCAGTGTTTCCTTGATTGAATTAGCTCTCACACCAATATTTGCGTCTAGAGCCTTTGCATTGAGGGCTATCTGAAAACGGCTGTGGCGCTGAGGTTGGCTGTGAATGTGGAGTTGGTGGCATGTGAAACCCGCATGTGGAGCATTCGTTTGTGTGGGATGCTCTACCAGGTTCATTTCAGTCCTAGCCATACAAAGGGCACTAAGCATAGAGTGTGAAAACTGAGTTTCCTTGAGAGCTGCTTGGAAGCCTGATGGTGTGTGAAGTTAGTGAGCCAAATGGAGTTGTTCTCCCACAAGAACCACTCGGCTGATCCTTCTTCAATATGCCCTTCACCAACATGCAGTGTTTCCTTGATTGAATTAGCTCTCACACCAATATTTGCGTCTAGAGCCTTTGCATTGAGGGCTATCTGAAAACGGCTGTGGCGCTGAAGTTGCCTGTGAATGTGGAGTTGGTGGCATGTGAAACTCGCATGTGGAGCATTCGTTTGTGTGGGATGCTCTACCAGGTTCATTCTTATATAATGCACTCAAAGGGCACTAAGCATAGAGTGTGAAAACTGAGTTTCCTTGAGAGCTGCTTGGAAGCATGATGGTGTGTGAAGTTAGTGAGCCAAATGGAGTTGTTCTCCCACAAGAACCACTCGGCTGATCCTTCTTCAATATGCCCTTCACCAACATGCAGTGTTTCCTTGATTGAATTAGCTCTCACACCAATATTTGCGTCTAGAGCCTTTGCATTGAGGGCTATCTGAAAACGGCTGTGGCGCTGAAGTTGCCTGTGAATGTGGAGTTGGTGGCATGTGAAACCCGCATGTGGAGCATTCGTTTGTGTGGGATGCTCTACCAGGTTCATTCCTAGATAATGCACTCAAAGGGCACTAAACATAGAGTGTGAAAACTGAGTTTCCTTGAGAGCTGCTTGGAAGCCTGATGGTGTGTGAAGTTAGTGAGCCAAATGGAGTTGTTCTCCCACAAGAACCACTCGGCTGATCCTTCTTCAATATGCCCTTCACCAACATGCAGTGTTTCCTTGATTGAATTAGCTCTCACACCAATATTTGCGTCTAGAGCCTTTGCATTGAGGGCTATCTGAAAACGGCTGTGGCGCTGAGGTTGGCTGTGAATGTGGAGTTGGTGGCATGTGAAACCCGCATGTGGAGCATTCGTTTGTGTGGGATGCTCTACCAGGTTCATTCCTAGATAATGCACTCAAAGGGCACTAAGCATAGAGTGTGAAAACTGAGTTTCCTTGAGAGCTGCTTGGAAGCCTGATGGTGTGTGAAGTTAGTGAGCCAAATGGAGTTGTTCTCCCACAAGAACCACTCGGCTGATCCTTCTTCAATATGCCCTTCACCAACATGCAGTGTTTCCTTGATTGAATTAGCTCTCACACCAATATTTGCGTCTAGAGCCTTTGCATTGAGGGCTATCTGAAAACGGCTGTGGCGCTGAAGTTGCCTGTGAATGTGGAGTTGGTGGCATGTGAAACCCGCATGTGGAGCATTCGTTTGTGTGGGATGCTCTACCAGGTTCATTTCAGTCCTAGCCATACAAAGGGCACTAAGCATAGAGTGTGAAAACTGAGTTTCCTTGAGAGCTGCTTGGAAGCCTGATGGTGTGTGAAGTTAGTGAGCCAAATGGAGTTGTTCTCCCACAAGAACCACTCGGCTGATCCTTCTTCAATATGCCCTTCACCAACATGCAGTGTTTCCTTGATTGAATTAGCTCTCACACCAATATTTGCGTCTAGAGCCTTTGCATTGAGGGCTATCTGAAAACGGCTGTGGCGCTGAAGTTTCCTGTGAATGTGGAGTTGGTGGCATGTGAAACCCGCATGTGGAGCATTCGTTTGTGTGGGATGCTCTACCAGGTTCATTTCAGTCCTAGCCATACAAAGGGCACTAAGCATAGAGTGTGAAAACTGAGTTTCCTTGAGAGCTGCTTGGAAGCCTGATGGTGTGTGAAGTTAGTGAGCCAAATGGAGTTGTTCTCCCACAAGAACCACTCGGCTGATCCTTCTTCAATATGCCCTTCACCAACATGCAGTGTTTCCTTGATTGAATTAGCTCTCACACCAATATTTGCGTCTAGAGCCTTTGCATTGAGGGCTATCTGAAAACGGCTGTGGCGCTGAAGTTGCCTGTGAATGTGGAGTTGGTGGCATGTGAAACTCGCATGTGGAGCATTCGTTTGTGTGGGATGCTCTACCAGGTTCATTCTTATATAATGCACTCAAAGGGCACTAAGCATAGAGTGTGAAAACTGAGTTTCCTTGAGAGCTGCTTGGAAGCATGATGGTGTGTGAAGTTAGTGAGCCAAATGGAGTTGTTCTCCCACAAGAACCACTCGGCTGATCCTTCTTCAATATGCCCTTCACCAACATGCAGTGTTTCCTTGATTGAATTAGCTCTCACACCAATATTTGCGTCTAGAGCCTTTGCATTGAGGGCTATCTGAAAACGGCTGTGGCGCTGAAGTTGCCTGTGAATGTGGAGTTGGTGGCATGTGAAACCAGCATGTGGAGCATTCGTTTGTGTGGGATGCTCTACCAGGTTCATTCCTAGATAATGCACTCAAAGGGCACTAAACATAGAGTGTGAAAACTGAGTTTCCTTGAGAGCTGCTTGGAAGCCTGATGGTGTGTGAAGTTAGTGAGCCAAATGGAGTTGTTCTCCCACAAGAACCACTCGGCTGATCCTTCTTCAATATGCCCTTCACCAACATGCAGTGTTTTCTTGATTGAATTAGCTCTCACACCAATATTTGCGTCTAGAGCCTTTGCATTGAGGGCTATCTGAAAACGGCTGTGGCGCTGAGGTTGCCTGTGAATGTGGAGTTGGTGGCATGTGAAACCCGCATGTGGAGCATTCGTTTGTGTGGGATGCTCTACCAGGTTCATTCCTAGATAATGCACTCAAAGGGCACTAAGCATAGAGTGTGAAAACTGAGTTTCCTTGAGAGCTGCTTGGAAGCCTGATGGTGTGTGAAGTTAGTGAGCCAAATGGAGTTGTTCTCCCACAAGAACCACTCGGCTGATCCTTCTTCAATATGCCCTTCACCAACATGCAGTGTTTCCTTGATGGAATTAGCTCTCACACCAATATTTGCGTCTAGAGCCTTTGCATTGAGGGCTATCTGAAAACGGCTGTGGCGCTGAAGTTGCCTGTAAATGTGGAGTTGGTGGCATGTGAAACCCGCATGTGGAGCATTCGTTTGTGTCTGATGCTCTACCAGGTTCATTTCAGTCCTAGCCATACAAAGGGCACTAAGCATAGAGTGTGAAAACTGAGTTTCCTTGAGAGCTGCTTGGAAGCCTGATGGTGTGTGAAGTTAGTGAGCCAAATGGAGTTGTTCTCCCACAAGAACCACTCGGCTGATCCTTCTTCAATATGCCCTTCACCAACATGCAGTGTTTCCTTGATTGAATTAGCTCTCACACCAATATTTGCGTCTAGAGCCTTTGCATTGAGGGCTATCTGAAAACGGCTGTGGCGCTGAAGTTGCCTGTGAATGTGGAGTTGGTGGCATGTGAAACCCGCATGTGGAGCATTCGTTTGTGTGGGATGCTCTACCAGGTTCATTCCTAGATAATGCACTCAAAGGCCACTAAGCATAGAGTGTGAAAACTGAGTTTCCTTGAGAGCTGCTTGGAAGCCTGATGGTGTGTGAAGTTAGTGAGCCAAATGGAGTTGTTCTCCCACAAGAACCACTCGGCTGATCCTTCTTCAATATGCCCTTCACCAACATGCAGTGTTTCCTTGATTGAATTAGCTCTCACACCAATATTTGCGTCTAGAGCCTTTGCATTGAGGGCTATCTGAAAACGGCTGTGGCGCTGAAGTTGCCTGTGAATGTGGAGTTGGTGGCATGTGAAACCCGCATGTGGAGCATTCGTTTGTGTGGGATGCTCTACCAGGTTCATTCCTAGATAATGCACTCAAAGGGCACTAAGCATAGAGTGTGAAAACTGAGTTTCCTTGAGAGCTGCTTGGAAGCCTGATGGTGTGTGAAGTTAGTGAGCCAAATGGAGTTGTTCTCCCACAAGAACCACTCGGCTGATCCTTCTTCAATATGCCCTTCACCAACATGCAGTGTTTCCTTGATTGAATTAGCTCTCACACCAATATTTGCGTCTAGAGCCTTTGCATTGAGGGCTATCTGAAAACGGCTGTGGCGCTGAAGTTGCCTGTGAATGTGGAGTTGGTGGCATGTGAAACCCGCATGTGGAGCATTCGTTTGTGTGGGATGCTCTACCAGGTTCATTCCTAGATAATGCACTCAAAGGGCACTAAGCATAGAGTGTGAAAACTGAGTTTCCTTGAGAGCTGCTTGGAAGCCTGATGGTGTGTGAAGTTAGTGAGCCAAATGGAGTTGTTCTCCCACAAGAACCACTCGGCTGATCCTTCTTCAATATGCCCTTCACCAACATGCAGTGTTTCCTTGATGGAATTAGCTCTCACACCAATATTTGCGTCTAGAGCCTTTGCATTGAGGGCTATCTGAAAACGGCTGTGGCATTGAAGTTGCCTGTAAATGTGGAGTTGGTGGCATGTGAAACCCGCATGTGGAGCATTCGTTTGTGTCTGATGCTCTACCAGGTTCATTTCAGTCCTAGCCATACAAAGGGCACTAAGCATAGAGTGTGAAAACTGAGTTTCCTTGAGAGCTGCTTGGAAGCCTGATGGTGTGTGAAGTTAGTGAGCCAAATGGAGTTGTTCTCCCACAAGAACCACTCGGCTGATCCTTCTTCAATATGCCCTTCACCAACATGCAGTGTTTCCTTGATGGAATTAGCTCTCACACCAATATTTGCGTCTAGAGCCTTTGCATTGAGGGCTATCTGAAAACGGCTGTGGCGCTGAAGTTGCCTGTAAATGTGGAGTTGGTGGCATGTGAAACCCGCATGTGGAGCATTCGTTTGTGTCTGATGCTCTACCAGGTTCATTTCAGTCCTAGCCATACAAAGGGCACTAAGCATAGAGTGTGAAAACTGAGTTTCCTTGAGAGCTGCTTGGAAGCCTGATGGTGTGTGAAGTTAGTGAGCCAAATGGAGTTGTTCTCCCACAAGAACCACTCGGCTGATCCTTCTTCAATATGCCCTTCACCAACATGCAGTGTTTCCTTGATTGAATTAGCTCTCACACCAATATTTGCGTCTAGAGCCTTTGCATTGAGGGCTATCTGAAAACGGCTGTGGCGCTGAAGTTGCCTGTGAATGTGGAGTTGGTGGCATGTGAAACCCGCATGTGGAGCATTCGTTTGTGTGGGATGCTCTACCAGGTTCATTTCAGTCCTAGCCATACAAAGGGCACTAAGCATAGAGTGTGAAAACTGAGTTTCCTTGAGAGCTGCTTGGAAGCCTGATGGTGTGTGAAGTTAGTGAGCCAAATGGAGTTGTTCTCCCACAAGAACCACTCGGCTGATCCTTCTTCAATATGCCCTTCACCAACATGCAGTGTTTCCTTGATTGAATTAGCTCTCACACCAATATTTGCGTCTAGAGCCTTTGCATTGAGGGCTATCTGAAAACGGCTGTGGCGCTGAAGTTGCCTGTGAATGTGGAGTTGGTGGCATGTGAAACTCGCATGTGGAGCATTCGTTTGTGTGGGATGCTCTACCAGGTTCATTCTTATATAATGCACTCAAAGGGCACTAAGCATAGAGTGTGAAAACTGAGTTTCCTTGAGAGCTGCTTGGAAGCATGATGGTGTGTGAAGTTAGTGAGCCAAATGGAGTTGTTCTCCCACAAGAACCACTCGGCTGATCCTTCTTCAATATGCCCTTCACCAACATGCAGTGTTTCCTTGATTGAATTAGCTCTCACACCAATATTTGCGTCTAGAGCCTTTGCATTGAGGGCTATCTGAAAACGGCTGTGGCGCTGAAGTTGCCTGTGAATGTGGAGTTGGTGGCATGTGAAACCAGCATGTGGAGCATTCGTTTGTGTGGGATGCTCTACCAGGTTCATTCCTAGATAATGCACTCAAAGGGCACTAAACATAGAGTGTGAAAACTGAGTTTCCTTGAGAGCTGCTTGGAAGCCTGATGGTGTGTGAAGTTAGTGAGCCAAATGGAGTTGTTCTCCCACAAGAACCACTCGGCTGATCCTTCTTCAATATGCCCTTCACCAACATGCAGTGTTTTCTTGATTGAATTAGCTCTCACACCAATATTTGCGTCTAGAGCCTTTGCATTGAGGGCTATCTGAAAACGGCTGTGGCGCTGAGGTTGGCTGTGAATGTGGAGTTGGTGGCATGTGAAACCCGCATGTGGAGCATTCGTTTGTGTGGGATGCTCTACCAGGTTCATTCCTAGATAATGCACTCAAAGGGCACTAAGCATAGAGTGTGAAAACTGAGTTTCCTTGAGAGCTGCTTGGAAGCCTGATGGTGTGTGAAGTTAGTGAGCCAAATGGAGTTGTTCTCCCACAAGAACCACTCGGCTGATCCTTCTTCAATATGCCCTTCACCAACATGCAGTGTTTCCTTGATGGAATTAGCTCTCACACCAATATTTGCGTCTAGAGCCTTTGCATTGAGGGCTATCTGAAAACGGCTGTGGCGCTGAAGTTGCCTGTAAATGTGGAGTTGGTGGCATGTGAAACCCGCATGTGGAGCATTCGTTTGTGTCTGATGCTCTACCAGGTTCATTTCAGTCCTAGCCATACAAAGGGCACTAAGCATAGAGTGTGAAAACTGAGTTTCCTTGAGAGCTGCTTGGAAGCCTGATGGTGTGTGAAGTTAGTGAGCCAAATGGAGTTGTTCTCCCACAAGAACCACTCGGCTGATCTTTCTTCAATATGCCCTTCACCAACATGCAGTGTTTCCTTGATTGAATTAGCTCTCACACCAATATTTGCGTCTAGAGCCTTTGCATTGAGGGCTATCTGAAAACGGCTGTGGCGCTGAAGTTGCCTGTGAATGTGGAGTTGGTGGCATGTGAAACCCGCATGTGGAGCATTCGTTTGTGTGGGATGCTCTACCAGGTTCATTCCTAGATAATGCACTCAAAGGCCACTAAGCATAGAGTGTGAAAACTGAGTTTCCTTGAGAGCTGCTTGGAAGCCTGATGGTGTGTGAAGTTAGTGAGCCAAATGGAGTTGTTCTCCCACAAGAACCACTCGGCTGATCCTTCTTCAATATGCCCTTCACCAACATGCAGTGTTTCCTTGATTGAATTAGCTCTCACACCAATATTTGCGTCTAGAGCCTTTGCATTGAGGGCTATCTGAAAACGGCTGTGGCGCTGAAGTTGCCTGTGAATGTGGAGTTGGTGGCATGTGAAACCCGCATGTGGAGCATTCGTTTGTGTCTGATGCTCTACCAGGTTCATTCCTAGATAATGCACTCAAAGGGCACTAAGCATAGAGTGTGAAAACTGAGTTTCCTTGAGAGCTGCTTGGAAGCCTGATGGTGTGTGAAGTTAGTGAGCCAAATGGAGTTGTTCTCCCACAAGAACCACTCGGCTGATCCTTCTTCAATATGCCCTTCACCAACATGCAGTGTTTCCTTGATTGAATTAGCTCTCACACCAATATTTGCGTCTAGAGCCTTTGCATTGAGGGCTATCTGAAAACGGCTGTGGCGCTGAAGTTGCCTGTGAATGTGGAGTTGGTGGCATGTGAAACCCGCATGTGGAGCATTCGTTTGTGTGGGATGCTCTACCAGGTTCATTCCTAGATAATGCACTCAAAGGGCACTAAGCATAGAGTGTGAAAACTGAGTTTCCTTGAGAGCTGCTTGGAAGCCTGATGGTGTGTGAAGTTAGTGAGCCAAATGGAGTTGTTCTCCCACAAGAACCACTCGGCTGATCCTTCTTCAATATGCCCTTCACCAACATGCAGTGTTTCCTTGATGGAATTAGCTCTCACACCAATATTTGCGTCTAGAGCCTTTGCATTGAGGGCTATCTGAAAACGGCTGTGGCATTGAAGTTGCCTGTAAATGTGGAGTTGGTGGCATGTGAAACCCGCATGTGGAGCATTCGTTTGTGTCTGATGCTCTACCAGGTTCATTTCAGTCCTAGCCATACAAAGGGCACTAAGCATAGAGTGTGAAACCTGAGTTTCCTTGAGAGCTGCTTGGAAGCCTGATGGTGTGTGAAGTTAGTGAGCCAAATGGAGTTGTTCTCCCACATGAACCACTCGGCTGATCCTTCTTCAATATGCCCTTCACCAACATGCAGTGTTTCCTTGATTGAATTAGCTCTCACACCAATATTTGCGTCTAGAGCCTTTGCATTGAGGGCTATCTGAAAACGGCTGTGGCGCTGAAGTTGCCTGTGAATGTGGAGTTGGTGGCATGTGAAACCCGCATGTGGAGCATTCGTTTGTGTGGGATGCTCTACCAGGTTCATTTCAGTCCTAGCCATACAAAGGGCACTAAGCATAGAGTGTGAAAACTGAGTTTCCTTGAGAGCTGCTTGGAAGCCTGATGGTGTGTGAAGTTAGTGAGCCAAATGGAGTTGTTCTCCCACAAGAACCACTCGGCTGATCCTTCTTCAATATGCCCTTCACCAACATGCAGTGTTTCCTTGATTGAATTAGCTCTCACACCAATATTTGCGTCTAGAGCCTTTGCATTGAGGGCTATCTGAAAACGGCTGTGGCGCTGAAGTTGCCTGTGAATGTGGAGTTGGTGGCATGTGAAACTCGCATGTGGAGCATTCGTTTGTGTGGGATGCTCTACCAGGTTCATTCTTATATAATGCACTCAAAGGGCACTAAGCATAGAGTGTGAAAACTGAGTTTCCTTGAGAGCTGCTTGGAAGCATGATGGTGTGTGAAGTTAGTGAGAAAAATGGAGTTGTTCTCCCACAAGAACCACTCGGCTGATCCTTCTTCAATATGCCCTTCACCAACATGCAGTGTTTCCTTGATTGAATTAGCTCTCACACCAATATTTGCGTCTAGAGCCTTTGCATTGAGGGCTATCTGAAAACGGCTGTGGCGCTGAAGTTGCCTGTGAATGTGGAGTTGGTGGCATGTGAAACCAGCATGTGGAGCATTCGTTTGTGTGGGATGCTCTACCAGGTTCATTCCTAGATAATGCACTCAAAGGGCACTAAACATAGAGTGTGAAAACTGAGTTTCCTTGAGAGCTGCTTGGAAGCCTGATGGTGTGTGAAGTTAGTGAGCCAAATGGAGTTGTTCTCCCACAAGAACCACTCGGCTGATCCTTCTTCAATATGCCCTTCACCAACATGCAGTGTTTTATTGATTGAATTAGCTCTCACACCAATATTTGCGTCTAGAGCCTTTGCATTGAGGGCTATCTGAAAACGGCTGTGGCGCTGAGGTTGGCTGTGAATGTGGAGTTGGTGGCATGTGAAACCCGCATGTGGAGCATTCGTTTGTGTGGGATGCTCTACCAGGTTCATTCCTAGATAATGCACTCAAAGGGCACTAAGCATAGAGTGTGAAAACTGAGTTTCCTTGAGAGCTGCTTGGAAGCCTGATGGTGTGTGAAGTTAGTGAGCCAAATGGAGTTGTTCTCCCACAAGAACCACTCGGCTGATCCTTCTTCAATATGCCCTTCACCAACATGCAGTGTTTCCTTGATGGAATTAGCTCTCACACCAATATTTGCGTCTAGAGCCTTTGCATTGAGGGCTATCTGAAAACGGCTGTGGCGCTGAAGTTGCCTGTAAATGTGGAGTTGGTGGCATGTGAAACCCGCATGTGGAGCATTCGTTTGTGTCTGATGCTCTACCAGGTTCATTTCAGTCCTAGCCATACAAAGGGCACTAAGCATAGAGTGTGAAAACTGAGTTTCCTTGAGAGCTGCTTGGAAGCCTGATGGTGTGTGAAGTTAGTGAGCCAAATGGAGTTGTTCTCCCACAAGAACCACTCGGCTGATCCTTCTTCAATATGCCCTTCACCAACATGCAGTGTTTCCTTGATTGAATTAGCTCTCACACCAATATTTGCGTCTAGAGCCTTTGCATTGAGGGCTATCTGAAAACGGCTGTGGCGCTGAAGTTGCCTGTGAATGTGGAGTTGGTGGCATGTGAAACCCGCATGTGGAGCATTCGTTTGTGTGGGATGCTCTACCAGGTTCATTTCAGTCCTAGCCATACAAAGGGCACTAAGCATAGAGTGTGAAAACTGAGTTTCCTTGAGAGCTGCTTGGAAGCCTGATGGTGTGTGAAGTTAGTGAGCCAAATGGAGTTGTTCTCCCACAAGAACCACTTGGCTGATCCTTCTTCAATATGCCCTTCACCAACATGCAGTGTTTCCTTGATGGAATTAGCTCTCACACCAATATTTGCGTCTAGAGCCTTTGCATTGAGGGCTATCTGAAAACGGCTGTGGCATTGAAGTTGCCTGTAAATGTGGAGTTGGTGGCATGTGAAACCCGCATGTGGAGCATTCGTTTGTGTCTGATGCTCTACCAGGTTCATTTCAGTCCTAGCCATACAAAGGGCACTAAGCATAGAGTGTGAAACCTGAGTTTCCTTGAGAGCTGCTTGGAAGCCTGATGGTGTGTGAAGTTAGTGAGCCAAATGGAGTTGTTCTCCCACATGAACCACTCGGCTGATCCTTCTTCAATATGCCCTTCACCAACATGCAGTGTTTCCTTGATTGAATTAGCTCTCACACCAATATTTGCGTCTAGAGCCTTTGCATTGAGGGCTATCTGAAAACGGCTGTGGCGCTGAAGTTGCCTGTGAATGTGGAGTTGGTGGCATGTGAAACCCGCATGTGGAGCATTCGTTTGTGTGGGATGCTCTACCAGGTTCATTTCAGTCCTAGCCATACAAAGGGCACTAAGCATAGAGTGTGAAAACTGAGTTTCCTTGAGAGCTGCTTGGAAGCCTGATGGTGTGTGAAGTTAGTGAGCCAAATGGAGTTGTTCTCCCACAAGAACCACTCGGCTGATCCTTCTTCAATATGCCCTTCACCAACATGCAGTGTTTCCTTGATTGAATTAGCTCTCACACCAATATTTGCGTCTAGAGCCTTTGCATTGAGGGCTATCTGAAAACGGCTGTGGCGCTGAAGTTGCCTGTGAATGTGGAGTTGGTGGCATGTGAAACTCGCATGTGGAGCATTCGTTTGTGTGGGATGCTCTACCAGGTTCATTCTTATATAATGCACTCAAAGGGCACTAAGCATAGAGTGTGAAAACTGAGTTTCCTTGAGAGCTGCTTGGAAGCATGATGGTGTGTGAAGTTAGTGAGAAAAATGGAGTTGTTCTCCCACAAGAACCACTCGGCTGATCCTTCTTCAATATGCCCTTCACCAACATGCAGTGTTTCCTTGATTGAATTAGCTCTCACACCAATATTTGCGTCTAGAGCCTTTGCATTGAGGGCTATCTGAAAACGGCTGTGGCGCTGAAGTTGCCTGTGAATGTGGAGTTGGTGGCATGTGAAACCAGCATGTGGAGCATTCGTTTGTGTGGGATGCTCTACCAGGTTCATTCCTAGATAATGCACTCAAAGGGCACTAAACATAGAGTGTGAAAACTGAGTTTCCTTGAGAGCTGCTTGGAAGCCTGATGGTGTGTGAAGTTAGTGAGCCAAATGGAGTTGTTCTCCCACAAGAACCACTCGGCTGATCCTTCTTCAATATGCCCTTCACCAACATGCAGTGTTTTCTTGATTGAATTAGCTCTCACACCAATATTTGCGTCTAGAGCCTTTGCATTGAGGGCTATCTGAAAACGGCTGTGGCGCTGAGGTTGGCTGTGAATGTGGAGTTGGTGGCATGTGAAACCCGCATGTGGAGCATTCGTTTGTGTGGGATGCTCTACCAGGTTCATTCCTAGATAATGCACTCAAAGGGCACTAAGCATAGAGTGTGAAAACTGAGTTTCCTTGAGAGCTGCTTGGAAGCCTGATGGTGTGTGAAGTTAGTGAGCCAAATGGAGTTGTTCTCCCACAAGAACCACTCGGCTGATCCTTCTTCAATATGCCCTTCACCAACATGCAGTGTTTCCTTGATGGAATTAGCTCTCACACCAATATTTGCGTCTAGAGCCTTTGCATTGAGGGCTATCTGAAAACGGCTGTGGCGCTGAAGTTGAATGTAAATGTGGAGTTGGTGGCATGTGAAACCCGCATGTGGAGCATTCGTTTGTGTCTGATGCTCTACCAGGTTCATTTCAGTCCTAGCCATACAAAGGGCACTAAGCATAGAGTGTGAAAACTGAGTTTCCTTGAGAGCTGCTTGGAAGCCTGATGGTGTGTGAAGTTAGTGAGCCAAATGGAGTTGTTCTCCCACAAGAACCACTCGGCTGATCCTTCTTCAATATGCCCTTCACCAACATGCAGTGTTTCCTTGATTGAATTAGCTCTCACACCAATATTTGCGTCTAGAGCCTTTGCATTGAGGGCTATCTGAAAACGGCTGTGGCGCTGAAGTTGCCTGTGAATGTGGAGTTGGTGGCATGTGAAACCCGCATGTGGAGCATTCGTTTGTGTGGGATGCTCTACCAGGTTCATTTCAGTCCTAGCCATACAAAGGGCACTAAGCATAGAGTGTGAAAACTGAGTTTCCTTGAGAGCTGCTTGGAAGCCTGATGGTGTGTGAAGTTAGTGAGCCAAATGGAGTTGTTCTCCCACAAGAACCACTCGGCTGATCCTTCTTCAATATTCCCTTCACCAACATGCAGTGTTTCCTTGATTGAATTAGCTCTCACACCAATATTTGCGTCTAGAGCCTTTGCATTGAGGGCTATCTGAAAACGGCTGTGGCGCTGAAGTTGCCTGTGAATGTGGAGTTGGTGGCATGTGAAACTCGCATGTGGAGCATTCGTTTGTGTGGGATGCTCTACCAGGTTCATTCTTATATAATGCACTCAAAGGGCACTAAGCATAGAGTGTGAAAACTGAGTTTCCTTGAGAGCTGCTTGGAAGCATGATGGTGTGTGAAGTTAGTGAGCCAAATGGAGTTGTTCTCCCACAAGAACCACTCGGCTGATCCTTCTTCAATATGCCCTTCACCAACATGCAGTGTTTCCTTGATTGAATTAGCTCTCACACCAATATTTGCGTCTAGAGCCTTTGCATTGAGGGCTATCTGAAAACGGCTGTGGCGCTGAAGTTGCCTGTGAATGTGGAGTTGGTGGCATGTGAAACCAGCATGTGGAGCATTCGTTTGTGTGGGATGCTCTACCAGGTTCATTCCTAGATAATGCACTCAAAGGGCACTAAACATAGAGTGTGAAAATTGAGTTTCCTTGAGAGCTGCTTGGAAGCCTGATGGTGTGTGAAGTTAGTGAGCCAAATGGAGTTGTTCTCCCACAAGAACCACTCGGCTGATCCTTCTTCAATATGCCCTTCACCAACATGCAGTGTTTTCTTGATTGAATTAGCTCTCACACCAATATTTGCGTCTAGAGCCTTTGCATTGAGGGCTATCTGAAAACGGCTGTGGCGCTGAGGTTGGCTGTGAATGTGGAGTTGGTGGCATGTGAAACCCGCATGTGGAGCATTCGTTTGTGTGGGATGCTCTACCAGGTTCATTCCTAGATAATGCACTCAAAGGGCACTAAGCATAGAGTGTGAAAACTGAGTTTCCTTGAGAGCTGCTTGGAAGCCTGATGGTGTGTGAAGTTAGTGAGCCAAATGGAGTTGTTCTCCCACAAGAACCACTCGGCTGATCCTTCTTCAATATGCCCTTCACCAACATGCAGTGTTTCCTTGATTGAATTAGCTCTCACACCAATATTTGCGTCTAGAGCCTTTGCATTGAGGGCTATCTGAAAACGGCTGTGGCGCTGAAGTTGCCTGTGAATGTGGAGTTGGTGGCATGTGAAACCCGCATGTGGAGCATTCGTTTGTGTGGGATGCTCTACCAGGTTCATTCCTAGATAATGCACTCAAAGGGCACTAAGCATAGAGTGTGAAAACTGAGTTTCCTTGAGAGCTGCTTGGAAGCCTGATGGTGTGTGAAGTTAGTGAGCCAAATGGAGTTGTTCTCCCACAAGAACCACTCGGCTGATCCTTCTTCAATATGCCCTTCACCAACATGCAGTGTTTCCTTGATTGAATTAGCTCTCACACCAATATTTGCGTCTAGAGCCTTTGCATTGAGGGCTATCTGAAAACGGCTGTGGCGCTGAAGTTGCCTGTGAATGTGGAGTTGGTGGCATGTGAAACCCGCATGTGGAGCATTCGTTTGTGTGGGATGCTCTACCAGGTTCATTCCTAGATAATGCACTAAAAGGGCACTAAGCGTAGAGTGTGAAAACTGAGTTTCCTTGAGAGCTGCTTGGAAGCCTGATGGTGTGTGAAGTTAGTGAGCCAAATGGAGTTGTTCTCCCACAAGAACCACTCGGCTGATCCTTCTTCAATATGCCCTTCACCAACATGCAGTGTTTCCTTGATGGAATTAGCTCTCACACCAATATTTGCGTCTAGAGCCTTTGCATTGAGGGCTATCTGAAAACGGCTGTGGCATTGAAGTTGCCTGTAAATGTGGAGTTGGTGGCATGTGAAACCCGCATGTGGAGCATTCGTTTGTGTCTGATGCTCTACCAGGTTCATTTCAGTCCTAGCCATACAAAGGGCGCTAAGCATAGAGTGTGAAACCTGAGTTTCCTTGAGAGCTGCTTGGAAGCCTGATGGTGTGTGAAGTTAGTGAGCCAAATGGAGTTGTTCTCCCACATGAACCACTCGGCTGATTCTTCTTCAATATGCCCTTCACCAACATGCAGTGTTTCCTTGATTGAATTAGCTCTCACACCAATATTTGCGTCTAGAGCCTTTGCATTGAGGGCTATCTGAAAACGGCTGTGGCGCTGAAGTTGCCTGTGAATGTGGAGTTGGTGGCATGTGAAACCCGCATGTGGAGCATTCGTTTGTGTGGGATGCTCTACCAGGTTCATTTCAGTCCTAGCCATACAAAGGGCACTAAGCATAGAGTGTGAAAACTGAGTTTCCTTGAGAGCTGCTTGGAAGCCTGATGGTGTGTGAAGTTAGTGAGCCAAATGGAGTTGTTCTCCCACAAGAACCACTCGGCTGATCCTTCTTCAATATGCCCTTCACCAACATGCAGTGTTTTCTTGATTGAATTAGCTCTCACACCAATATTTGCGTCTAGAGCCTTTGCATTGAGGGCTATCTGAAAACGGCTGTGGCGCTGAGGTTGGCTGTGAATGTGGAGTTGGTGGCATGTGAAACCCGCATGTGGAGCATTCGTTTGTGTGGGATGCTCTACCAGGTTCATTCCTAGATAATGCACTCAAAGGGCACTAAGCATAGAGTGTGAAAACTGAGTTTCCTTGAGAGCTGCTTGGAAGCCTGATGGTGTGTGAAGTTAGTGAGCCAAATAGAGTTGTTCTCCCACAAGAACCACTCGGCTGATCCTTCTTCAATATGCCCTTCACCAACATGCAGTGTTTCCTTGATTGAATTAGCTCTCACACCAATATTTGCGTCTAGAGCCTTTGCATTGAGGGCTATCTGAAAACGGCTGTGGCGCTGAAGATGCCTGTGAATGTGGAGTTGGTGGCATGTGAAACCCGCATGTGGAGCATTCGTTTGTGTGGGATGCTGACCAAGCTTCAATTCAGTCGTAGGCACACAAAGAGCACTAAGCATAGAGTGTGAAAACTGAGTTTCCTTGAGAGCTGCTTGGAAGCCTGATGGTGTGTGAAGTTAGTGAGCCAAATGGAGTTGTTCTCCCACAAGAACCACTCGGCTGATCCTTCTTCAATATGCCCTTCACCAACATGCAGTGTTTCCTTGATTGAATTAGCTCTCACACCAATATTTGCGTCTAGAGCCTTTGCATTGAGGGCTATCTGAAAACGGCTGTGGCGCTGAAGTTGCCTGTGAATGTGGAGTTGGTGGCATGTGAAACCAGCATGTGGAGCATTCGTTTGTGTGGGATGCTCTACCAGGTTCATTCCTAGATAATGCACTCAAAGGGCACTAAACATAGAGTGTGAAAACTGAGTTTCCTTGAGAGCTGCTTGGAAGCCTGATGGTGTGTGAAGTTAGTGAGCCAAATGGAGTTGTTCTCCCACAAGAACCACTCGGCTGATCCTTCTTCAATATGCCCTTCACCAACATGCAGTGTTTTCTTGATTGAATTAGCTCTCACACCAATATTTGCGTCTAGAGCCTTTGCATTGAGGGCTATCTGAAAACGGCTGTGGCGCTGAGGTTGGCTGTGAATGTGGAGTTGGTGGCATGTGAAACCCGCATGTGGAGCATTCGTTTGTGTGGGATGCTCTACCAGGTTCATTCCTAGATAAGGCACTCAAAGGGCACTAAGCATAGAGTGTGAAAACTGAGTTTCCTTGAGAGCTGCTTGGAAGCCTGATGGTGTGTGAAGTTAGTGAGCCAAATGGAGTTGTTCTCCCACAAGAACCACTCGGCTGATCCTTCTTCAATATGCCCTTCACCAACATGCAGTGTTTCCATGATGGAATTAGCTCTCACACCAATATTTGCGTCTAGAGCCTTTGCATTGAGGGCTATCTGAAAACGGCTGTGGCGCTGAAGTTGCCTGTAAATGTGGAGTTGGTGGCATGTGAAACCCGCATGTGGAGCATTCGTTTGTGTCTGATGCTCTACCAGGTGGTTCATTTCAGTCCTAGCCATACAAAGGGCACTAAGCATAGAGTGTGAAAACTGAGTTTCCTTGAGAGCTGCTTGGAAGCCTGATGGTGTGTGAAGTTAGTGAGCCAAATGGAGTTGTTCTCCACAAGAACCACTCGGCTGATCCTTCTTCAATATGCCCTTCACCAACATGCAGTGTTTCCTTGATTGAATTAGCTCTCACACCAATATTTGCGTCTAGAGCCTTTGCATTGAGGGCTATCTGAAAACGGCTGTGGCGCTGAAGTTGCCTGTGAATGTGGAGTTGGTGGCATGTGAAACCCGCATGTGCAGCATTCGTTTGTGTGGGATGCTCTACCAGGTTCATTCCTAGATAATGCACTCAAAGGCCACTAAGCATAGAGTGTGAAAACTGAGTTTCCTTGAGAGCTGCTTGGAAGCCTGATGGTGTGTGAAGTTAGTGAGCCAAATGGAGTTGTTCTCCCACAAGAACCACTCGGCTGATCCTTCTTCAATATGCCCTTCACCAACATGCAGTGTTTCCTTGATTGAAGTAGCTCTCACACCAATATTTGCGTCTAGAGCCTTTGCATTGAGGGCTATCTGAAAACGGCTGTGGCGCTGAAGATGCCTGTGAATGTGGAGTTGGTGGCATGTGAAACCCGCATGTGGAGCATTCGTTTGTGTGGGATGCTGACCAAGCTTCATTTCAGTCGTAGGCACACAAAGAGCACTAAGCATAGAGTGTGAAAACTGAGTTTCCTTGAGAGCTGCTTGGAAGCCTGATGGTGTGTGAAGTTAGTTAGCCAAATGGAGTTGTTCTCCCACAAGAACCACTCGGCTGATCCTTCTTCAATATGCCCTTCACCAACATGCAGTGTTTCCTTGATTGAATTAGCTCTCACACCAATATTTGCATCTAGAGCCTTTGCATTGAGGGCTATCTGAAAACCGCTGTGGCGCTGAGGTTGCCTGTGAATGTGGAGTTGGTGCATGTGAAACCCGCATGTGGAGCATTCGTTTGTGTGGGATGCTCTCCAAGCTTCATTTCAGTCCTAGACACTCAAAGGGCACTAAGCATAGAGTGTGAAAACTGAGTTTCCTTGAGAGCTGCTTGGAAGCCTGATGGTGTGTGAAGTTAGTGAGCCAAATGGAGTTGTTCTCCCACAAGAACCACTCGGCTGATCCTTCTTCAATATGCCCTTCACCAACATGCAGTGTTTCCTTGATTAAATTAGCTCTCACACCAATATTTGCGTCTAGAGCCTTTGCATTGAGGGCTATCTGAAAACGGCTGTGGTGCTGAAGTTGCCTGTGAATGTGGATTTGGTGGCATGTGAAACCCGCATGTGGAGCATTCGTTTGTGTGGGATGCTCTACCAGGTTCATTCCCAGATAATGCACTCAAAGGGCACTAAGCATAGAGTGTGAAACTGAGTTTCCTTGAGAGCTGCTTGGAAGCCTGATGGTGTGTGAAGTTAGTGAGCCAAATGGAGTTGTTCTCCCACAAGAACCACTCGGCTGATCCTTCTTCAATATGCCCTTCACCAACAAGCAGTGTTTCCTTGATTGAATTAGCTCTCACACCAATATTTGCGTCTAGAGCCTTTGCATTGAGGGCTATCTGAAAACGGCTGTGGCGCTGAAGTTGCCTGTGAATGTGGAGTTGGTGGCATGTGAAACCCGCATGTGGAGCATTCGTTTGTGTGGGATGCTCTACCAGGATCATTCCTAGATAATGTACTCAAAGGGCACTAAGCATAGAGTGTGAAAACTGAGTTTCCTTGAGAGCTGCTTGGAAGCCTGATGGTGTGTGAAGTTAGTGAGCCAAATGGAGTTGTTCTCCCACAAGAACCACTCGGCTGATCCTTCTTCAATATGCCCTTCACCAACATGCAGTGTTTCCTTGATTGAATTAGCTCTCACACCAATATTTGCGTCTAGAGCCTTTGCATTGAGGGCTATCTGAAAACGGCTTTGGCGCTGAAGTTGCCTGTGAATGTGGAGTTGGCGGCATGTGAAACCCGCAAGTGGAGCATTCGTTTGTGTGGGATGCTCTACCAGGTTCATTCCTATATAATGCACTCAAAGGACACTAAGCATAGAGTTTGAAAACTGAGTTTCCTTGAGAGCTGCTTGGAAGCCTGATGGTGTATGAAGTTAGTGAGCCAAATGGAGTTGTTCTCCCACAAGAACCACTCGGCTGATCCTTCTTCAATATGTCCTTCACCAACATGCAGTGTTTCCTTCAATGAATTAGCTCTCACACCAATATTTGCGTCTAGAGCCTTTGCATTGAGGGCTATCTGAAAACGGCTGTGGTGCTGAAGTTGCCTGTGAATGTGGATTTGGTGGCATGTGAAACCCGCATGTGGAGCATTAATTTGTGTGGGATGCTCTACCAGGTTCATTCCCAGATAATGCACTCAAAGGGCACTAAGCATAGAGTGTGAAAACTGAGTTTCCTTGAGAGCTGCTTGGAAGCCTGATGGTGTGTGAAGTTAGTGAGCCAAATGGAGTTGTTCTCCCACAAGAACCACTCGGCTGATCCTTCTTCAATATGCCCTTCACCAACATGCAGTGTTTCCTTGATTGAATTAGCTCTCACACCAATATTTGTGTCTAGAGCCTTTGCATTGAGGGCTATCTGAAAACGGCTGTGGCGCTGAAGTTGCCTGTGAATGTGGAGTTGGTGGCATGTGAAACCCGCATGTGGAGCATTCGTTTGTGTGGGATGCTGACCAAGCTTCATTTCAGTCCAAGGCACACAAAGAGCACTAAGCATAGAGTGTGAAAACTGAGTTTCCTTGAGAGCTGCTTGGAAGCCTGATGGTGTGTGAAGTTAGTGAGCCAAATGGAGTTGTTCTCCCACAAGAACCACTCGGCTGATCCTTCTTCAATATGCCCTTCACCAACATGCAGTGTTTCCTTGATTGAATTAGCTCTCACACCAATATTTGCGTCTAGAGTCTTTGCATTTAGGGCTATCTGAAAACGGCTGTGGCGCTGAAGTTGCCTGTGAATGTGGAGTTGGTGGCATGTGAAACCCGCATGTGGAGCATTCGTTTGTGTGGGATGCTCTACCAGGTTCATTCCTAGATAATGCACACAAAGGGCACTAAGCATAGAGTGTGAAAACTGAGTTTCCTTGAGAGCTGATTGGAAGCCTGGGGGTGTGTGAAGTTAGTGAGCCAAATGGAGTTGTTCTCCCACAAGAACCACTCGGCTGATCCTTCTTCAATATGCCCTTCACCAACATGCAGTGTTTCCTTGATTGAATTAGCTCTCACACCAATATTTGCGTCTAGAGCCTTTGCATTGAGGGCTATCTGAAAACGGCTGTGGCGCTGAAGTTGCCTGTGAATGTGGAGTTGGTGGCATGTGAAACCCGCATGTGGAGCATTCGTTTGTGTGGGATGCTCTACCAGGTTCATTCCGAGATAATGCACTCAAAGGGCACTAAACATAGAGTGTGAAAACTGAGTTTCCTTGAGAGCTGCTTGGAAGCCTGATGGTGTGTGAAGTTAGTGAGCCAAATGGAGTTGTTCTCCCACAAGAACCACTCGGCTGATCCTTCTTCAATATGCCCTTCACCAACATGCAGTGTTTCCTTGATTGAATTAGCTCTCACACCAATATTTGCGTCTAGAGCCTTTGCATTGAGGGCTATCTGAAAACGGCTGTGGCACTGAAGTTGCCTGTGAATGTGGAGTTGGTGGCATGTGATACCGCATGTGGAGCATTCGTTTGTGTGGGATGCTCTCCAAGCTTCATTTCAGTCCTAGGCACTCAAAGGGCACTAAGCATAGAGTGTGAAAACTGAGTTTCCTTGAGAGCTGCTTGGAAGCCTGATGGTGTGTGAAGTTAGTGAGCCAAATGGAGTTGTTCTCCCACAAGAACCACTCGGCTGATCCTTCTTCAATATGCCCTTCACCAACATGCAGTGTTTCCTTGATTGAATTAGCTCTCACACCAATATTTGCGTCTAGAGCCTTTGCATTGAGGGCTATCTGAAAACGGCTGTGGCGCTGAAGTTGCCTGTGAATGTGGAGTTGGTGGCATGTGAAACCCGCATGTGGAGCATTCGTTTGTGTGGCATGCTCTACCAGGTTCATTCCCAGATAATGCACTAAACGGGCACTAAGCATAGAGTGTGAAAACTGAGTTTCCTTGAGAGCTGCTTGGAAGCCTGATGGTGTGTGAAGTTAGTGAGCCAAATGGAGTTGTTCTCCCACAAGAACCACTCGGCTGATCCTTCTTCAATATGCCCTTCACCAACATGCAGTGTTTCCTTGATTGAATTAGCTCTCACACCAATATTTGCGTCTAGAGCCTTTGCATTGAGGGCTATCTGAAAACGGCTGTGGCGCTGAAGTTGCCTGTGAATGTGGAGTTGGTGGCATGTGAAACCCGCATGTGGAGCATTCGTTTGTGTGGGATGCTGACCAAGCTTCATTTCAGTCCAAGGCACACAAAGAGCACTAAGCATAGAGTGTGAAAACTGAGTTTCCTTGAGAGCTGCTTGGAAGCCTGATGGTGTGTGAAGTTAGTGAGCCAAATGGAGTTGTTCTCCCACAAGAACCACTCGGCTGATCCTTCTTCAATATGCCCTTCACCAACATGCAGTGTTTCCTTGATTGAATTAGCTCTCACACCAATATTTGCGTCTAGAGTCTTTGCATTTAGGGATATCTGAAAACGGCTGTGGCGCTGAAGTTGCCTGTGAATGTGGAGTTGGTGGCATGTGAAACCCGCATGTGGAGCATTCGTTTGTGTGGGATGCTCTACCAGGTTCATTCCTAGATAATGCACACAAAGGGCACTAAGCATAGAGTGTGAAAACTGAGTTTCCTTGAGAGCTGATTGGAAGCCTGGGGGTGTGTGAAGTTAGTGAGCCAAATGGAGTTGTTCTCCCACAAGAACCACTCGGCTGATCCTTCTTCAATATGCCCTTCACCAACATGCAGTGTTTCCTTGATTGAATTAGCTCTCACACCAATATTTGCGTCTAGAGCCTTTGCATTGAGGGCTATCTGAAAACGGCTGTGGCGCTGAAGTTGCCTGTGAATGTGGAGTTGGTGGCATGTGAAACCCGCATGTGGAGCATTCGTTTGTGTGGGATGCTCTACCAGGTTCATTCCGAGATAATGCACTCAAAGGGCACTAAACATAGAGTGTGAAAACTGAGTTTCCTTGAGAGCTGCTTGGAAGCCTGATGGTGTGTGAAGTTAGTGAGCCAAATGGAGTTGTTCTCCCACAAGAACCACTCGGCTGATCCTTCTTCAATATGCCCTTCACCAACATGCAGTGTTTCCTTGATTGAATTAGCTCTCACACCAATATTTGCGTCTAGAGCCTTTGCATTGAGGGCTATCTGAAAACGGCTGTGGCACTGAAGTTGCCTGTGAATGTGGAGTTGGTGGCATGTGATACCGCATGTGGAGCATTCGTTTGTGTGGGATGCTCTCCAAGCTTCATTTCAGTCCTAGGCACTCAAAGGGCACTAAGCATAGAGTGTGAAAACTGAGTTTCCTTGAGAGCTGCTTGGAAGCCTGATGGTGTGTGAAGTTAGTGAGCCAAATGGAGTTGTTCTCCCACAAGAACCACTCGGCTGATCCTTCTTCAATATGCCCTTCACCAACATGCAGTGTTTCCTTGATTGAATTAGCTCTCACACCAATATTTGCGTCTAGAGCCTTTGCATTGAGGGCTATCTGAAAACGGCTGTGGCGCTGAAGTTGCCTGTGAATGTGGAGTTGGTGGCATGTGAAACCCGCATGTGGAGCATTCGTTTGTGTGGCATGCTCTACCAGGTTCATTCCCAGATAATGCACTAAACGGGCACTAAGCATAGAGTGTGAAAACTGAGTTTCCTTGAGAGCTGCTTGGAAGCCTGATGGTGTGTGAAGTTAGTGAGCCAAATGGAGTTGTTCTCCCACAAGAACCACTCGGCTGATCCTTCTTCAATATGCCCTTCACCAACATGCAGTGTTTCCTTGATTGAATTAGCTCTCACACCAATATTTGCGTCTAGAGCCTTTGCATTGAGGGCTATCTGAAAACGGCTGTGGCGCTGAAGTTGCCTGTGAATGTGGAGTTGGTGGCATGTGAAACCCGCATGTGGAGCATTCGTTTGTGTGGGATGCTGACCAAGCTTCATTTCAGTCCAAGGCACACAAAGAGCACTAAGCATAGAGTGTGAAAACTGAGTTTCCTTGAGAGCTGCTTGGAAGCCTGATGGTGTGTGAAGTTAGTGAGCCAAATGGAGTTGTTCTCCCACAAGAACCACTCGGCTGATCCTTCTTCAATATGCCCTTCACCAACATGCAGTGTTTCCTTGATTGAATTAGCTCTCACACCAATATTTGCGTCTAGAGTCTTTGCATTTAGGGCTATCTGAAAACGGCTGTGGCGCTGAAGTTGCCTGTGAATGTGGAGTTGGTGGCATGTGAAACCCGCATGTGGAGCATTCGTTTGTGTGGGATGCTCTACCAGGTTCATTCCTAGATAATGCACACAAAGGGCACTAAGCATAGAGTGTGAAAACTGAGTTTCCTTGAGAGCTGATTGGAAGCCTGGGGGTGTGTGAAGTTAGTGAGCCAAATGGAGTTGTTCTCCCACAAGAACCACTCGGCTGATCCTTCTTCAATATGCCCTTCACCAACATGCAGTGTTTCCTTGATTGAATTAGCTCTCACACCAATATTTGCGTCTAGAGCCTTTGCATTGAGGGCTATCTGAAAACGGCTGTGGCGCTGAAGTTGCCTGTGAATGTGGAGTTGGTGGCATGTGAAACCCGCATGTGGAGCATTCGTTTGTGTGGGATGCTTTACCAGGTTCATTCCGAGATAATGCACTCAAAGGGCACTAAACATAGAGTGTGAAAACTGAGTTTCCTTGAGAGCTGCTTGGAAGCCTGATGGTGTGTGAAGTTAGTGAGCCAAATGGAGTTGTTCTCCCACAAGAACCACTCGGCTGATCCTTCTTCAATATGCCCTTCACCAACATGCAGTGTTTCCTTGATTGAATTAGCTCTCACACCAATATTTGCGTCTAGAGCCTTTGCATTGAGGGCTATCTGAAAACGGCTGTGGCACTGAAGTTGCCTGTGAATGTGGAGTTGGTGGCATGTGATACCGCATGTGGAGCATTCGTTTGTGTGGGATGCTCTCCAAGCTTCATTTCAGTCCTAGGCACTCAAAGGGCACTAAGCATTAGAGTGTGAAAACTGAGTTTCCTTGAGAGCTGCTTGGAAGCCTGATGGTGTGTGAAGTTAGTGAGCCAAATGGAGTTGTTCTCCCACAAGAACCACTCGGCTGATCCTTCTTCAATATGCCCTTCACCAACATGCAGTGTTTCCTTGATTGAATTAGCTCTCACACCAATATTTGCGTCTAGAGCCTTTGCATTGAGGGCTATCTGAAAACGGCTGTGGCGCTGAAGTTGCCTGTGAATGTGGAGTTGGTGGCATGTGAAACCCGCATGTGGAGCATTCGTTTGTGTGGCATGCTCTACCAGGTTCATTCCCAGATAATGCACTAAACGGGCACTAAGCATAGAGTGTGAAAACTGAGTTTCCTTGAGAGCTGCTTGGAAGCCTGATGGTGTGTGAAGTTAGTGAGCCAAATGGAGTTGTTCTCCCACAAGAACCACTCGGCTGATCCTTCTTCAATATGCCCTTCACCAACATGCAGTGTTTCCTTGATTAAATTAGCTCTCACACCAATATTTGCGTCTAGAGCCTTTGCATTGAGGGCTATCTGAAAACGGCTTGGCGCTGAAGTTGCCTGTGAATGTGGAGTTGGTGGCATGTGAAACCCGCAAGTGGAGCATTCGTTTGTGTGGGATGCTCTACCAGGTTCATTCCTATATAATGCACTCAAAGGACACTAAGCATAGAGTTTGAAAACTGAGTTTCCTTGAGAGCTGCTTGGAAGCCTGATGGTGTATGAAGTTAGTGAGCCAAATGGAGTTGTTCTCCCACAAGAACCACTCGGCTGATCCTTCTTCAATATGTCCTTCACCAACATGCAGTGTTTCCTTCAATGAATTAGCTCTCACACCAATATTTGCGTCTAGAGCCTTTGCATTGAGGGCTATCTGAAAACGGCTGTGGTGCTGAAGTTGACTGTGAATGTGGAGTTGGTGGCATGTGAAACCCGCATGTGGAGCATTCGTTTGTGTGGGATGCTCTACCAGGTTCATTCCCAGATAATGCACTCAAAGGCACTAAGCATAGAGTGTGAAAACTGAGTTTCCTTGAGAGCTGCTTGGAAGCCTGATGGTGTGTGAAGTTATTGTGCCAAATGGAGTTGTTCTCCCACAAGAACCACTTGGCTGATCCTTCTTCAATATGCCCTTCACCAACATGCAGTGTTTCCTTGATTGAATTAGCTCTCACACCAATATTTGCGTCTAGAGCCTTTGCATTGAGGGCTATCTGAAAACGGCCGTGGCGCTGAAGTTGCCTGTGAATGTGGAGTTGGTGGCATGTGAAACCCGCATGTGGAGCATTCGTTTGTGTGGGATGCTCTACCAGGTTCATTCCTAGATAATGCACTCAAAGGGCACTAAGCATAGAGTGTGAAAACTGAGTTTCCTTGAGAGCTGCTTGGAAGCCTGATGGTGTGTGAAGTTAGTGAGCCAAATGGAGTTGTTCTCCCACAAGAACCACTCGGCTGATCCTTCTTCAATATGCCCTTCACCAACATGCAGTGTTTCCTTGATTGAATTAGCTCTCACACCAATATTTGCGTCTAGAGCCTTTGCATTGAGGGCTATCTGAAAACGGCTGTGGCGCTGAAGTTGCCTGTGAATGTGGAGTTGGTGGCATGTGAAACCCGCATGTGGAGCATTCGTTTGTGTGGGATGCTGACCAAGCTTCATTTCAGTCCAAGGCACACAAAGAGCACTAAGCATAGAGTGTGAAAACTGAGTTTCCTTGAGAGCTGCTTGGAAGCCTGATGGTGTGTGAAGTTAGTGAGCCAAATGGAGTTGTTCTCCCACAAGAACCACTCGGCTGATCCTTCTTCAATATGCCCTTCACCAACATGCAGTGTTTCCTTGATTAAATTAGCTCTCACACCAATATTTGCGTCTAGAGCCTTTGCATTGAGGGCTATCTGAAAATGGCTGTGGCGCTGAAGTTGCCTGTGAATGTGGAGTTGGTGGCATGTGAAACCCGCAAGTGGAGCATTCGTTTGTGTGGGATGCTCTACCAGGTTCATTCCTATATAATGCACTCAAAGGACACTAAGCATAGAGTTTGAAAAACTGAGTTTCCTTGAGAGCTGCTTGGAAGCCTGATGGTGTATGAAGTTAGTGAGCCAAATGGAGTTGTTCTCCCACAAGAACCACTCGGCTGATCCTTCTTCAATATGCCCTTCACCAACATGCAGTGTTTCCTTGATTGAATTAGCTCTCACACCAATATTTGCGTCTAGAGCCTTTGCATTGAGGGCTATCTGAAAACGGCTGTGGTGCTGAAGTTGCCTGTGAATGTGGATTTGGTGGCATGTGAAACCCGCATGTGGAGCATTCGTTTGTGTGGATGCTCTACCAGGTTCATTCCCAGATAATGCACTCAAAGGGCACTAAGCATAGAGTGTGAAAACTGAGTTTCCTTGAGAGCTGCTTGGAAGCCTGATGGTGTGTGAAGTTAGTGAGCCAAATGGAGTTGTTCTCCCACAAGAACCACTCGGCTGATCCTTCTTCAATATGCCCTTCACCAACAAGCAGTGTTTCCTTGATTGAATTAGCTCTCACACCAATATTTGCGTCTAGAGCCTTTGCATTGAGGGCTATCTGAAAACGGCTGTGGCGCTGAAGTTGCCTGTGAATGTGGAGTTGGTGGCATGTGAAACCCGCATGTGGAGCATTCGTTTGTGTGCGGATGCTCTACCAGGTTCATTCCTAGATAATGCACTCAAAGGGCACTAAGCATAGAGTGTGAAAACTGAGTTTCCTTGAGAGCTGCTTGGAAGCCTGATGGTGTGTGAAGTTAGTGAGCCAAATGGAGTTGTACTCCCACAAGAACCACTCGGCTGATCCTTCTTCAATATGCCCTTCACCAACATGCAGTGTTTCCTTGATTGAATTAGCTCTCACACCAATATTTGCGTCTAGAGCCTTTGCATTGAGGGCTATCTGAAAACGGCTGTGGCGCTGAAGTTGCCTGTGAATGTGGAGTTGGTGGCATGTGAAACCCGCAAGTGGAGCATTCGTTTGTGTGGGATGCTCTACCAGGTTCATTCCTATATAATGCACACAAAGGACACTAAGCATAGAGTTTGAAAACTGAGTTTCCTTGAGAGCTGCTTGGAAGCCTGATGGTGTATGAAGTTAGTGAGCCAAATGGAGTTGTTCTCCCACAAGAACCACTCGGCTGATCCTTCTTCAATATGTCCTTTACCAACATGCAGTGTTTCCTTCAATGAATTAGCTCTCACACCAATATTTGCGTCTAGAGCCTTTGCATTGAGGGCTATCTGAGAACGGC
This sequence comes from Ochotona princeps, assembly GCF_030435755.1. Lineage (NCBI taxonomy): Eukaryota > Metazoa > Chordata > Mammalia > Lagomorpha > Ochotonidae > Ochotona > Ochotona princeps. Next base: position 11,302 of record NW_026698698.1, on the reverse strand, counting down.
TGTGGTGCTGAAGTTGCCTGTGAATGTGGATTTGGTGGCATGTGAAACCCGCATGTGGAGCATTCGTTTGTGTGGGATGCTCTACCAGGTTCATTCCCAGATAATGCACTCAAAGGCCACTAAGCATAGAGTGTGAAAACTGAGTTTCCTTGAGAGCTGCTTGGAAGCCTGATGGTGTGTGAAGTTAGTGAGCCAAATGGAGTTGTTCTCCCACAAGAACCACTCGGCTGATCCTTCTTCAATATGCCCTTCACCAACATGCAGTGTTTCCTTGATTGAATTAGCTCTCACACCAATATTTGCGTCTAGAGCCTTTGCATTGAGGGCTATCTGAAAATGGCTGTGGCGCTGAAGTTGCCTGAGAATGTGGAGTTGGTGGCATGTGAAACCCACATGTGGAGCATTCGTTTGTGTGGGATGCTGACCAAGCTTCATTTCAGTCCTAGTCACACAAAGAGCACTAAGCATAAAGTGTGAGAACTGAGTTTCCTTGAGAGCTGCTTGAAGCCTGATGGTGTGTGAAGTTAGTGAGCCAAATGGAGTTGTTCTCCCACAAGAACCACTCGGCTGATCCTTCTTCAATATGCCCTTCACCAACATGCAGTGTTTCCTTGATTGAATTAGCTCTCACACCAATATTTGCGTCTAGAGCCTTTGCATTGAGGGCTACCTGAAAACGGCTGTGGCGCTGAAGTTGCCTGTGAATGTGGAGTTGTGGCATGTGAAACCCGCATGTGGAGCATTCGTTTGTGTGGGATGCTCTACCAGGTTCATTTCAGTCCTAGCCATACAAAGAGCACTAAGAATAGAGTGTGAAAACTGAGTTTCCTTGAGAGCTGCTTGGAAGCCTGATGGTGTGTGAAGTTAGTGAGCCAAATGGAGTTGTTCTCCCACAAGAACCACTCGGCTGATCCTTCTTCAATATGCCCTTCACCAACATGCAGTGTTTCCTTGATTGAATTAGCTCTCACACCAATATTTGCGTCTAGAGCCTTTGCATTGAGGGCTATCTGAAAACGGCTGTGGCGCTGAAGTTGCCTGTGAATGTGGAGTTGGTGGCATGTGAAACCCGCATGTGGAGCATTCGTTTGTGTGGGATGCTCTACCAGGTTCATTCCTATATAATGCACTCAAAGGGCACTAAGCATAGAGTGTGAAAAACTGAGTTTCCTTGAGAGCTGCTTGGAAGCCTGATGGTGTGTGAAGTTAGTTTATTGAGCCAAATGGAGTTGTTCTCCCACAAGAACCACTCGGCTGATCCTTCTTCAATATGCCCTTCACCAACATGCAGTGTTTCCTTGATTGAATTAGCTCTCACACCAATATTTGCGTCTAGAGCCTTTGCATTGAGGGCTATCTGAAAACGGCTGTGGCGCTGAAGTTGCCTGTGAATGTGGAGTTGGTGGCATGTGAAACCCGCATGTGGAGCATTCGTTTGTGTGGGATGCTGACCAAGCTTCATTTCAGTCCAAGGCACACAAAGAGCACTAAGCATAGAGTGTGAAAACTGAGTTTCCTTGAGAGCTGCTTGGAAGCCTGATGGTGTGTGAAGTTAGTGAGCCAAATGGAGTTGTTCTCCCACAAGAACCACTCGGCTGATCCTTCTTCAATATGCCCTTCACCAACATGCAGTGTTTCCTTGATTGAATTAGCTCTCACACCAATATTTGCGTCTAGAGTCTTTGCATTTAGGGCTATCTGAAAACGGCTGTGGCGCTGAAGTTGCCTGTGAATGTGGAGTTGGTGGCATGTGAAACCCGCATGTGGAGCATTCGTTTGTGTGGGATGCTCTACCAGGTTCATTCCTAGATAATGCACACAAAGGGCACTAAGCATAGAGTGTGAAAACTGAGTTTCCTTGAGAGCTGCTTGGAAGCCTGGGGGTGTGTGAAGTTAGTGAGCCAAATGGAGTTGTTCTCCCACAAGAACCACTCGGCTGATCCTTCTTCAATATGCCCTTCACCAACATGCAGTGTTTCCTTGATTGAATTAGCTCTCACACCAATATTTGCGTCTAGAGCCTTTGCATTGAGGGCTATCTGAAAACGGCTGTGGCGCTGAAGTTGCCTGTGAATGTGGAGTTGGTGGCATGTGAAACCCGCATGTGGAGCATTCGTTTGTGTGGGATGCTCTACCAGGTTCATTCCTAGATAATGCACTCAAAGGGCACTAAGCATAGTGTGTGAAAACTGAGTTTCCTTGAGAGCTGCTTGGAAGCCTGATGGTGTGTGAAGTTAGTGAGCCAAATGGAGTTGTTCTCCCACAAGCACCACTCGGCTGATCCTTCTTCAATATGCCCTTCACCAACATGCAGTGTTTCCTTGATTGAATTAGCTCTCACACCAATATTTGCGTCTAGAGCCTTTGCATTGAGGGCTATTTGAAAACGGCTGTGGCGCTGAAGTTGCCTGAGAATGTGGAGTTGGTGGCATGTGAAACCCACATGTGGAGCATTCGTTTGTGTGGGATGCTGACCAAGCTTCATTTCAGTCCTAGTCACACAAAGAGCACTAAGCATAAAGTGTGAGAACTGAGTTTCCTTGAGAGCTGCTTGGAAGCCTGATGGTGTGTGAAGTTAGTGAGCCAAATGGAGTTGTTCTCCCACAAGAACCACTCGGCTGATCCTTCTTCAATATGCCCTTCACCAACATGCAGTGTTTCCTTGATTGAATTAGCTCTCACACCAATATTTGCGTCTAGAGCCTTTGCATTGAGGGCTATCTGAAAACGGCTGTGGCGCTGAAGTTGCCTGTGAGTGTGGAGTTGGTGGCATGTGAAACCCGCATGTGGAGCATTCGTTTGTGTGGGATGCTCTACCAGGTTCATTTCAGTCCTAGCCATACAAAGGGCACTAAGCATAGAGTGTGAAAACTGAGTTTCCTTGAGAGCTGCTTGGAAGCCTGATGGTGTGTGAAGTTAGTGAGCCAAATGGAGTTGTTCTCCCACAAGAACCACTCGGCTGATCCTTCTTCAATATGCCCTTCACCAACATGCAGTGTTTCCTTGATTGAATTAGCTCTCACACCAATATTTGCGTCTAGAGCCTTTGCATTGAGGGCTATCTGAAAACGGCTGTGGCGCTGAAGTTGCCTGTGAATGTGGAGTTGGTGGCATGTGAAACCTGCATGTGGAGCATTCGTTTGTGTGGGATGCTCTACCAGGTTCATTCCTAGATAATGCACTCAAAGGGCACTAAGCATAGAGTGTGAAAACTGAGTTTCCTTGAGAGCTGCTTGGAAGCCTGATGGTGTGTGAAGTTAGTGAGCCAAATGGAGTTGTTCTCCCACAAGAACCACTCGGCTGATCCTTCTTCAATATGCCCTTCACCAACATGCAGTGTTTCCTTGATTGAATTAGCTCTCACACCAATATTTGCGTCTAGAGCCTTTGCATTGAGGGCTATCTGAAAACGGCTGTGGCGCTGAGGTTGCCTGTGAATGTGGAGTTGGTGGCATGTGAAACCCGCAAGTGGAGCATTCGTAAGTGTGGGATGTTCTACCATGTTCATTCCTAGATAATGTAATCAAAGCGCATTAAGCATAGAGTGTAAAAACTGAGTTTCCTTGAGAGCTGCTTGGAAGCCTGATGGTGTGTGAAGTTAGTGAGCCAAATGGAGTTGTTCTCCCACAAGAACCACTCGGCTGATCCTTCTTCAATATGCCCTTCACCAACATGCAGTGTTTCCTTGATGGAATTAGCTCTCACACCAATATTTGCGTCTAGAGCCTTTGCATTGAGGGCTATCTGAAAACGGCTGTGGCGCTGAAGTTGCCTGAGAATGTGGAGTTGGTGGCATGTGAAACCCGCATGTGGAGCATTCGTTTGTGTGGGATGCTCTACCAGCTTCATTTCCAGATAATGCACTAAACAGGCACTAAGCATAGAGTGTGAAAACTGAGCTTCCTTGAGAGCTGCTTGGAAGCCTGATGGTGTGTGAAGTTAGTGAGCCAAATGGAGTTGTTCTCCCACAAGAACCACTCGGCTGATCCTTCTTCAATATGCCCTTCACCAACATGCAGTGTTTCCTTGATTGAATTAGCTCTCACACCAATATTTGCGTCTAGAGCCTTTGCATTGAGGGCTATCTGAAAACGGCTGTGGCGCTGAGGTTGCCTGTGAATGTGGAGTTGGTGGCATGTGAAACCCGCAAGTGGAGCATTCGTAAGTGTGGGATGCTCTACCATGTTCATTCCTAGATAATGTAATCAAAGGGCATTAAGCATAGAGTGTAAAAACTGAGTTTCCTTGAGAGCTGCTTGGAAGCCTGATGGTGTGTGAAGTTAGTGAGCCAAATGGAGTTGTTCTCCCACAAGAACCACTCGGCTGATCCTTCTTCAATATGCCCTTCACCAACATACAGTGTTTCCTTGATTGATTTAGCTCTCACACCAATATTTGCGTCTAGAGCCTTTGCATTGAGGGCTATCTGAAAACGGCTGTGGCGCTGAAGTTGCCTGAGAATGTGGAGTTGGTGGCATGTGAAACCCGCATGTGGAGCATTCGTTTGTGTGGGATGCTCTACCAGCTTCATTCCCAGATAATGCACTAAACGGGCACTAAGCATAGAGTGTGAAAACTGAGCTTCCTTGAGAGCTGCTTGGAAGCCTGATGGTGTGTGACGTTAGTGAGCCAAATGGAGTTGTTCTCCCACAAGAACCACTCGGCTGATCCTTCTTCAATATGCCCTTCACCAACATGCAGTGTTTCCTTGATTGAATTAGCTCTCACACCAATATTTGCGTCTAGAGCCTTTGCATTGAGGCTATCTGAAAACGGCTGTGGCGCTGAAGTTGCCTGTGAATGTGGAGTTGGTGGCATGTGAAACCCGCATGTGGAGCATTCGTAAGTGTGGGATGTTCTACCAGGTTCATTCCTAGATAATGTAATCAAAGGGCATTAAGCATAGAGTGTAAAAACTGAGTTTCCTTGAGAGCTGCTTGGAAGCCTGATGGTGTGTGAAGTTAGTGAGCCAAATGGAGTTGTTCTCCCACAAGAACCACTCGGCTGATCCTTCTTCAATATGCCCTTCACCAACATGCAGTGTTTCCTTCATTGAATTAGCTCTCACACCAATATTTGCATCTAGAGCCTTTGCATTGAGGGCTATCTGAAAACGGCTGTGGCGCTGAAGTTGCCTGTGAATGTGGAGTTGGTGGCATGTGAAACCCGCATGTGGAGCATTCGTTTGTGTGGGATGCTCTACCAGGTTCATTCCTAGATAATGCACACAAAGGGCACTAAGCATAGAGTGTGAAAAGTGAGTTTCCTTGAGAGCTGCTTGGAAGCCTGATGGTGTGTGAAGTTAGTGAGCCAAATGGAGTTGTTCTCCCACAAGAACCACTCAGCTGATCCTTCTTCAATATGCCCTTCACCAACATGCAGTGTTTCCTTGATTGAATTAGCTCTCACACCAATATTTGCGTCTAGAGCCTTTGCATTGAGTGCTATCTGAAAACGGCTGTGGCGCTGAAGTTGCCTGTGAATGTGGAGTTGGTGGCATGTGAAACCCGCATGTGGAGCATTCGCTTGTGTGGGATGCTGACCAAGCTTCATTTCAGTCCTAGGCACACAAAGGGCACTAAGCATAGAGTGTAAAAACTGAGTTTCCTTGAGAGCTGCTTGGAAGCCTGATGGTGTGTGAAGTTAGTGAGCCAAATGGAGTTGTTCTCCCACAAGAACCACTCGGCTGATCCTTCTTCAATATGCCCTTCACCAACATGCAGTGTTTCCTTGATTGAATTAGCTCTCACACCAATATTTGCGTCTAGAGCCTTTGCATTGAGGGCTATCTGAAAACGGCTGTGGCGCTGAAGTTGCCTGTGAATGTGGAGTTGGTGGCATGTGAAACCCGCATGTGGAGCATTCGTTTGTGTGGGATGCTCTACCAGGTTCATTCCTAGATAATGCACTCAAAGGGCACTAAGCATAGAGTGTGAAAACTGAGTTTCCTTGAGAGCTGCTTGGAAGCCTGATGGTGTGTGAAGTTAGTGAGCCAAATGGAGTTGTTCTCCCACAAGAACCACTCGGCTGATCCTTCTTCAATATGCCCTTCACCAACATGCAGTGTTTCCTTGATTGAATTAGCTCTCACACCAATATTTTCGTCTAGAGCCTTTGCATTGAGGGCCATCTGAAAACGGCTGTGGCGCTGAAGTTGCCTGTGAATGTGGAGTTGGTGGCATGTGAAACCCGCATGTGGAGCATTCGTTTGTGTGGGATGCTCTACCAGGTTCATTCCTAGATAATGCACTCAAAGGGCACTAAACATAGAGTGTGAAAACTGAGTTTCCTTGAGAGCTGCTTAGAAGCCTGATGGTGTGTGAAATTAGTGAGCCAAATGGAGTTGTTCTCCCACAAGAACCACTCGGCTGATCCTTCTTCAATATGCCCTTCACCAACATGCAGTGTTTCCTTGATTGAATTAGCTCTCACACCAATATTTGCGTCTAGAGCCTTTGCATTGAGGGCTATCTGAAAACGGCTGTGGCGCTGAAGTTGCCTGTGAATGTGGAGTTGGTGGCATGTGAAACCCGCATGTGGAGCATCCGTTTGTGTGGGATGCTGACCAAGCTTCATTTCAGTCCTAGGCACACAAAGAGCACTAAGCATAGAGTGAGAAAACTGAGTTTCCTTGAGAGCTGCTTGGAAGCCTGATGGTGTGTGAAGTTAGTGAGCCAAATGGAGTTGTTCTCCCACAAGAACCACTCGGCTGATCCTTCTTCAATATGCCCTTCACCAACATGCAGTGTTTCCTTGATTGAATTAGCTCTCACACCAATATTTGCGTCTAGAGCCTTTGCATTGAGGGCTATCTGAAAACGGCTGTGGCGCTGAAGTTGCCTGAGAATGTGGAGTTGGTGGCATGTGAAACCCGCATGTGGAGCATTCGTTTGTGTGGGATGCTCTACCAGCTTCATTTCCAGATAATGCACTAAACAGGCACTAAGCATAGAGTGTGAAAACTGAGCTTCCTTGAGAGCTGCTTGGAAGCCTGATGGTGTGTGAAGTTAGTGAGCCAAATGGAGTTGTTCTCCCACAAGAACCACTCGGCTGATCCTTCTTCAATATGCCCTTCACCAACATGCAGTGTTTCCTTGATTGAATTAGCTCTCACACCAATATTTGCGTCTAGAGCCTTTGCATTGAGGGCTATCTGAAAACGGCTGTGGCGCTGAGGTTGCCTGTGAATGTGGAGTTGGTGGCATGTGAAACCCGCAAGTGGAGCATTCGTAAGTGTGGGATGCTCTACCATGTTCATTCCTAGATAATGTAATCAAAGGGCATTAAGCATAGAGTGTAAAAACTGAGTTTCCTTGAGAGCTGCTTGGAAGCCTGATGGTGTGTGAAGTTAGTGAGCCAAATGGAGTTGTTCTCCCACAAGAACCACTCGGCTGATCCTTCTTCAATATGCCCTTCACCAACATACAGTGTTTCCTTGATTGATTTAGCTCTCACACCAATATTTGCGTCTAGAGCCTTTGCATTGAGGGCTATCTGAAAACGGCTGTGGCGCTGAAGTTGCCTGAGAATGTGGAGTTGGTGGCATGTGAAACCCGCATGTGGAGCATTCGTTTGTGTGGGATGCTCTACCAGCTTCATTCCCAGATAATGCACTAAACGGGCACTAAGCATAGAGTGTGAAAACTGAGCTTCCTTGAGAGCTGCTTGGAAGCCTGATGGTGTGTGACGTTAGTGAGCCAAATGGAGTTGTTCTCCACAAGAACCACTCGGCTGATCCTTCTTCAATATGCCCTTCACCAACATGCAGTGTTTCCTTGATTGAATTAGCTCTCACACCAATATTTGCGTCTAGAGCCTTTGCATTGAGGGCTATCTGAAAACGGCTGTGGCGCTGAAGTTGCCTGTGAATGTGGAGTTGGTGGCATGTGAAACCCGCATGTGGAGCATTCGTAAGTGTGGGATGTTCTACCAGGTTCATTCCTAGATAATGTAATCAAAGGGCATTAAGCATAGAGTGTAAAAACTGAGTTTCCTTGAGAGCTGCTTGGAAGCCTGATGGTGTGTGAAGTTAGTGAGCCAAATGGAGTTGTTCTCCCACAAGAACCACTCGGCTGATCCTTCTTCAATATGCCCTTCACCAACATGCAGTGTTTCCTTCATTGAATTAGCTCTCACACCAATATTTGCATCTAGAGCCTTTGCATTGAGGGCTATCTGAAAACGGCTGTGGCGCTGAAGTTGCCTGTGAATGTGGAGTTGGTGGCATGTGAAACCCGCATGTGGAGCATTCGTTTGTGTGGGATGCTCTACCAGGTTCATTCCTAGATAATGCACACAAAGGGCACTAAGCATAGAGTGTGAAAAGTGAGTTTCTTGAGAGCTGCTTGGAAGCCTGATGGTGTGTGAAGTTAGTGAGCCAAATGGAGTTGTTCTCCACAAGAACCACTCAGCTGATCCTTCTTCAATATGCCCTTCACCAACATGCAGTGTTTCCTTGATTGAATTAGCTCTCACACCAATATTTGCGTCTAGAGCCTTTGCATTGAGTGCTATCTGAAAACGGCTGTGGCGCTGAAGTTGCCTGTGAATGTGGAGTTGGTGGCATGTGAAACCCGCATGTGGAGCATTCGCTTGTGTGGGATGCTGACCAAGCTTCATTTCAGTCCTAGGCACACAAAGGGCACTAAGCATAGAGTGTAAAAACTGAGTTTCCTTGAGAGCTGCTTGGAAGCCTGATGGTGTGTGAAGTTAGTGAGCCAAATGGAGTTGTTCTCCCACAAGAACCACTCGGCTGATCCTTCTTCAATATGCCCTTCACCAACATGCAGTGTTTCCTTGATTGAATTAGCTCTCACACCAATATTTGCGTCTAGAGCCTTTGCATTGAGGGCTATCTGAAAACGGCTGTGGCGCTGAAGTTGCCTGTGAATGTGGAGTTGGTGGCATGTGAAACCCGCATGTGGAGCATTCGTTTGTGTGGGATGCTCTACCAGGTTCATTCCTAGATAATGCACTCAAAGGGCACTAAGCATAGAGTGTGAAAACTGAGTTTCCTTGAGAGCTGCTTGGAAGCCTGATGGTGTGTGAAGTTAGTGAGCCAAATGGAGTTGTTCTCCCACAAGAACCACTCGGCTGATCCTTCTTCAATATGCCCTTCACCAACATGCAGTGTTTCCTTGATTGAATTAGCTCTCACACCAATATTTTCGTCTAGAGCCTTTGCATTGAGGGCCATCTGAAAACGGCTGTGGCGCTGAAGTTGCCTGTGAATGTGGAGTTGGTGGCATGTGAAACCCGCATGTGGAGCATTCGTTTGTGTGGGATGCTCTACCAGGTTCATTCCTAGATAATGCACTCAAAGGGCACTAAACATAGAGTGTGAAAACTGAGTTTCCTTGAGAGCTGCTTAGAAGCCTGATGGTGTGTGAAATTAGTGAGCCAAATGGAGTTGTTCTCCCACAAGAACCACTCGGCTGATCCTTCTTCAATATGCCCTTCACCAACATGCAGTGTTTCTTGATTGAATTAGCTCTCACACCAATATTTGCGTCTAGAGCCTTTGCATTGAGGGCTATCTGAAAACGGCTGTGGCGCTGAAGTTGCCTGTGAATGTGGAGTTGGTGGCATGTGAAACCCGCATGTGGAGCATCCGTTTGTGTGGGATGCTGACCAAGCTTCATTTCAGTCTAGGCACACAAAGAGCACTAAGCATAGAGTGAGAAAACTGAGTTTCCTTGAGAGCTGCTTGGAAGCCTGATGGTGTGTGAAGTTAGTGAGCCAAATGGAGTTGTTCTCCCACAAGAACCACTCGGCTGATCCTTCTTCAATATGCCCTTCACCAACATGCAGTGTTTCCTTGATTGAATTAGCTCTCACACCAATATTTGCGTCTAGAGCCTTTGCATTGAGGGCTATCTGAAAACGGCTGTGGCGCTGAAGTTGCCTGAGAATGTGGAGTTGGTGGCATGTGAAATCCGCATGTGGAGCATTCGTTTGTGTGGGATGCTCTACCAGGTTCATTCCTAGATAATGCACTCAAAGGGCACTAAGCATAGAGTGTGAAAACTGAGTTTCCTTGAGAGCTGCTTGGAAGCCTGATGGTGTGTGAAGTTAGTGAGCCAAATGGAGTTGTTCTCCCACAAGAACCACTCGGCTGATCCTTCTTCAATATGCCCTTCACCAACATGCAGTGTTTCCTTGATTGAATTAGCTCTCACACCAATATTTGCGTCTAGAGCCTTTGCATTGAGGGCTATCTGAAAACGGCTGTGGCGCTGAAGTTGCCTGTGAATGTGGAGTTGGTGGCATGTGAAACCCGCATGTGGAGCATTCGTTTGTGTGGGATGCTCTACCAGGTTCATTTCAGTCCTAGCCATACAAAGGTCACTAAGCATAGAGTGTGAAAACTGAGTTTCCTTGAGAGCTGCTTGGAAGCCTGATGGTGTGTGAAGTTAGTGAGCCAAATGGAGTTGTTCTCCCACAAGAACCACTCGGCTGATCCTTCTTCAATATGCCCTTCACCAACATGCAGTGTTTCCTTGATTGAATTAGCTCTCACACCAATATTTGCGTCTAGAGCCTTTGCATTGAGTGCTGTCTGAAAACGGCTGTGGCGCTGAGGTTGCCTGTGAATGTGGAGTTGGTGGCATGTGAAACCCGCAAGTGGAGCATTCGTAAGTGTGGGATGTTCTACCATGTTCATTCCTAGATAATGTAATCAAAGGGCATTAAGCATAGAGTGTAAAAACTGAGTTTCCTTGAGAGCTGCTTGGAAGCCTGATGGTGTGTGAAGTTAGTGAGCCAAATGGAGTTGTTCTCCCACAAGAACCACTCGGCTGATCCTTCTTCAATATGCCCTTCACCAACATGCAGTGTTTCCTTGATTGATTTAGCTCTCACACCAATATTTGCGTCTAGAGCCTTTGCATTGAGGGCTATCTGAAAACGGCTGTGGCGCTGAATTTGCCTGAGAATGTGGAGTTGGTGGCATGTGAAACCCGCATGTGGAGCATTCGTTTGTGTGGGATGCTCTACCAGCTTCATTCCCAGATAATGCACTAAACGGGCACTAAGCATAGAGTGTGAAAACTGAGCTTCCTTGAGAGCTGCTTGGAAGCCTGATGGTGTGTGACGTTAGTGAGCCAAATGGAGTTGTTCTCCCACAAGAACCACTCGGCTGATCCTTCTTCAATATGCCCTTCACCAACATGCAGTGTTTCCTTGATTGAATTAGCTCTCACACCAATATTTGCGTCTAGAGCCTTTGCATTGAGTGCTATCTGAAAACGGCTGTGGCGCTGAAGTTGCCTGTGAATGTGGAGTTGGTGGCATGTGAAACCCA
>NW_026698697.1:0-24381 GCF_030435755.1 Ochotona princeps | reverse complement strand
TCCCTTTGAGTGCATTATCTAGGAATGAACCTGGTTGAGCATCCCACACAAACGAATGCTCCACATGCGGGTTTCACATGCCACCAACTCCACATTCACAGGCAACTTCAGCGCCACAGCCGTTTTCAGATAGTCCTCAATGCAAAGGCTCTAGACGCAAATATTGGTGTGAGAGCTAATTCAATCAAGGAAACACTGCATGTTGGTGAAGGGCATATTGAAGAAGGATCAGCCGAGTGGTTCTTGTGGGAGAACAACTCCATTTGGCTCACTAACTTCACACACCATCAGGCTTCCAAGCAGCTCTCAAGGAAACTCAGTTTTCACACTCTATGCTTAGTGCCCTTTGAGTACCTAGGACTGAAATGAAGCTTGGTGAGCATCCCACACAAACGAATGCTCCACATGCGGGTTTCACATGCCACCAACTCCACATTCACAGGCAACTTCAGCGCCACAGCCGTTTTCAGATAGCCCTCAATGCAAAGGCTCTAGATGCAAATATTGGTGTGAGAGCTAATTCAATCAAGGAAACACTGCATGTTGGTGAAGGGCATATTGAAGAAGGATCAGCCGAGTGGTTCTTGTGGGAGAACAACTCCATTTGGCTCACTAACTTCACACACCATCAGGCTTCCAAGCAGCTCTCAAGGAAACTCAGTTTTCACACTCTATGCTTAGTGCCCTTTGAGTGCATTATCTAGGAATGAACCTGGTAGAGCATCCCACACAAACGAATGCTCCACATGCGGGTTTCACATGCCACCAACTCCACATTCACAGGCAACTTCAGCGCCACAGCCGTTTTCAGATAGCCCTCAATGCAAAGGCTCTAGACGCAAATATTGGTGTGAGAGCTAATTCAATCAAGGAAACACTGCATGTTGGTGAAGGGCATATTGAAGAAGGATCAGCCGAGTGGTTCTTGTGGGAGAACAACTCCATTTGGCTCACTAACTTCACACACCATCAGGCTTCCAAGCAGCTCTCAAGGAAACTCAGTTTTCACACTCTATGCTTAGTGCCCTTTGAGTGCATTATCTAGGAATGAACCTGGTAGAGCATGCCACACAAACGAATGCTCCACATGCGGGTTTCACATGCCACCAACTCCACATTCACAGGCAACTTCAGCGCCACAGCCGTTTTCAGATAGCCCTCAATGCAAAGGCTCTAGACGCAAATATTGGTGTGAGAGCTAATTCAATCAAGGAAACACTGCATGTTGGTGAAGGGCATATTGAAGAAGGATCAGCCGAGTGGTTCTTGTGGGAGAACAACTCCATTTGGTTCACTAACTTCACACACCATCAGGCTTCCAAGCAGCTCTCAAGGAAACTCAGTTTTCACACTCTATGCTTAGTGCCCTTTGAGTGCCTAGGACTGAAATCAACCTGGTAGAGCATTCCACACAAACGAATGCTCCACATGCGGGTTTCACATGCCAACAACTCCACATTCACAGGTAACTCCAGCGCCACAGCCGTTTTCAGATAGTCCTCAATGCAAAGGCTCTAGACGCAAATATTGGTGTGAGAGCTAATTCAATCAAGGAAACACTGCATGTTGGTGAAGGGCATATTGAAGAAGGATCAGCCGAGTGGTTCTTGTGGGAGAACAACTCCATTTGGCTCACTAACTTGACACACCATCAGGCTTCCAAGCAGCTCTCAAGGAAACTCAGTTTTCACACTCTATGCTTAGTGCCCTTTGAGTACCTAGGACTGAAATGAAGCTTGGTGAGCATCCCACACAAACGAATGCTCCACATGCGGGTTTCACATGCCACCAACTCCACATTCACAGGCAACTTCAGCGCCACAGCCGTTTTCAGATAGCCCTCAATGCAAAGGCTCTAGACGCAAATATTGGTGTGAGAGCTAATTCAATCAAGGAAACACTGCATGTTGGTGAAGGGCATATTGAAGAAGGATCAGCCGAGTGGTTCTTGTGGGAGAACAACTCCATTTGGCTCACTAACTTCACACACCATCAGGCTTCCAAGCAGCTCTCAAGGAAACTCAGTTTTCACACTCTATGCTTAGTGCCCTTTGAGTGCATTATCTAGGAATGAACCTGGTAGAGCATCCACACAAACGAATGCTCCACATGCGGTTTTCACATGCCACCAACTCCACATTCACAGGCAACTTCAGCGCCACAGCCGTTTTCAGATAGCCCTCAATGCAAAGGCTCTAGACGCAAATATTGGTGTGAGAGCTAATTCAATCAAGGAAACACTGCATGTTGGTGAAGGGCATATTGAAGAAGGATCAGCCGAGTGGTTCTTGTGGGAGAACAACTCCATTTGGCTCACTAACTTCACACACCATCAGGCTTCCAAGCAGCTCTCAAGGAAACTCAGTTTTCACACTCTATGCTTAGTGCCCTTTGAGTGCCTAGGACTGAAATGAACCTGGTAGAGCATCCCACACAAACGAATGCTCCACATGCGGGTTTCACATGCCACCAACTCCACATTGACAGCAACTTCAGCGCCACAGCCGTTTTCAGATAGCCCTCAATGCAAAGGCTCTAGACACAAATATTGGTGTGAGAGCTAATTCAATCAAGGAAACACTGCATGTTGGTGAAGGGCATATTGAAGAAGGATCAGCCGAGTGGTTCTTGTGGGAGAACAACTCCATTTGGCTCACTAACTTCACACACCATCAGGCTTCCAAGCAGCTCTCAAGGAAACTCAGTTTTCACACTCTATGCTTAGTGCCCTTTGAGTGAGTAGGACTGAAATGAAGCTTGGTGAGCATGCCACACAAACGAATGCTCCACATGCGGGTTTCACATGCCACCAACTCCACATTCACAGGCAACTTCAGCGCCACAGCCATTTTCAGATAGACCTCAATGCAAAGGCTCTAGACGCAAATATTGGTGTGAGAGCTAATTCAATCAAGGAAACACTGCATGTTGGTGAAGGGCATATTGAAGAAGGATCAGCCGAGTGGTTCTTGTGGGAGAACAACTCCATTTGGCTCACTAACTTCACACACCATCAGGCTTCCAAGCAGCTCTCAAGGAAACTCAGTTTTCACACTCTATGCTTAGTGCCCTTTGAGTACCTAGGACTGAAATGAAGCTTGGTGAGCATCCCACACAAACGAATGCTCCACATGCGGGTTTCACATGCCACCAACTCCACATTCACAGGCAACTTCAGCGCCACAGCCGTTTTCAGATAGCCCTCAGCGCCACAGCCGTTTTCAGATAGCCCTCAATGCAAAGGCTCTAGATGCAAATATTGGTGTGAGAGCTAATTCAATCAAGGAAACACTGCATGTTGGTGAAGGGCATATTGAAGAAGGATCAGCCGAGTGGTTCTTGTGGGAGAACAACTCCATTTGGCTCACTAACTTCACACACCATCAGGCTTCCAAGCAGCTCTCAAGGAAACTCAGTTTTCACACTCTATGCTTAGTGCCCTTTGAGTGCATTATCTAGGAATGAACCTGGTAGAGCATCCCACACAAACGAATGCTCCACATGCGGTTTTCACATGCCACCAACTCCACATTCACAGGCAACTTCAGCGCCACAGCCGTTTTCAGATAGCCCTCAATGCAAAGGCTCTAGACGCAAATATTGGTGTTGGGGACAATTCAATCAAGGAAACACTGCATGTTGGTGAAGGGCATATTGAAGAAGATCAGCCAAGTGGTTCTTGTGGGAGAACAACTCCATTTGGCTCACTAACTTCACACACCATCAGGCTTCCAAGCAGCTCTCAAGGAAACTCAGTTTTCACACTCTATGCTTAGTGCCCTTTGAGTGCATTATCTAGGAATGAACCTGGTAGAGCATCCCACACAAACGAATGCTCCACATGCGGGTTTCACATGCCACCAACTCCACATTCACAGGCAACTTCAGCGCCACAGCCGTTCTCAGATAGCCCTCAATGCAAAGGCTCTAGACGCAAATATTGGTGTGAGAGCTAATTCAATCAAGGAAACACTGCATGTTCGTGAAGGGCATATTGAAGAAGGATCAGCCGAGTGGTTCTTGTGGAGAACAACTCCTTTTGGCTCACTAACTTCACACACCATCAGGCTTCCAAGCAGCTCTCAAGGAAACTCAGTTTTCACACTCTATGCTTAGTGCCCTTTGAGTGCATTATCTAGGAATGAACCTGGTAGAGCATCCCACACAAACGAATGCTCCACATGCGGGTTTCACATGCCAGCAACTCCACATTCACAGGCAACTTCAGCGCCACAGCCGTTTTCAGATAGTCCTCAATGCAAAGGCTCTAGACGCAAATATGGTGTGAGAGCTAATTCAATCAAGGAAACACTGCATGTTGGTGAAGGGCATATTGAAGAAGGATCAGCCGAGTGGTTCTTGTGGGAGAACAACTCCATTTGGCTCACTAACTTCACACACCATCAGGCTTCCAAGCAGCTCTCAAGGAAACTCAGTTTTCACACTCTATGCTTAGTGCCCTTTGAGTGCATTATCTAGGAATGAACCTGGTAGAGCATGCCACACAAACGAATGCGCCACATGCGGGTTTCACATGCCACCAAATCCACATTGACAGGCAACTTCAGCGCCACAGCCGTTTTCAGATAGCCCTCAATGCAAAGGCTCTAGACGCAAATATTGGTGTGAGAGCTAATTCAATCAAGGAAACACTGCATGTTGGTGAAGGGCATATTGAAGAAGGATCAGCCGAGTGGTTCTTGTGGGAGAACAACTCCATTTGGCTCACTAACTTCACACACCATCAGGCTTCCAAGCAGCTCTCAAGGAAACTCAGTTTTCACACTCTAGGCTTAGTGCCCTTTGAGTACCTAGGACTGAAATGAACCTGGTAGAGCATCCCACACAAACGAATGCTCCACATGCGGGTTTCACATGCCACCAACTCCACATTCACAGGCAACTTCAGCGCCACAGCTGTTTTCAGATAGCCCTCAATGCAAAGGCTCTAGACGCAAATATTGGTGTCAGAGCTAATTCAATCAAGGAAACACTGCATGTTGGTGAAGGGCATATTGAAGAAGGATCAGCCGAGTGGTTCTTGTGGGAGAACAACTCCATTTGGTTCACTAACTTCACACACCATCAGGCTTCCAAGCAGCTCTCAAGGAAACTCAGTTTTCACACTCTATGCTTAGTGCCCTTTGAGTGCCTAGGACTGAAATGAAGCTTGGTGAGCATCCCACACAAACAAATGCTCCACATGCGGGTTTCACATGCCACCAACTCCACATTGACAGGCAACTCAGCGCCACAGCCGTTTTCAGATAGCCCTCAATGCAAAGGCTCTAGACGCAAATATTGGTGTGAGAGCTAATTCAATCAAGGAAACGCTGCATGTTGGTGAAGGGCATATTGAAGAAGGATCAGCCGAGTGGTTCTTGTGGGAGAACAACTCCATTTGGCTCACTAACTTCACACACCATCAGGCTTCCAAGCAGCTCTCAAGGAAGCTCAGTTTTCACACTCTATGCTTAGTGCCCTTTGAGTGCATTATCTAGGAATGAACCTGGTAGAGCATCCCACACAAACGAATGCTCCACATGCGGGTTTCACATGCCACCAACTCCACATTCACAGGCAACTTCAGCGCCACAGCCGTTTTCAGATAGCCCTCAATGCAAAGGCTCTAGACGCAAATATTGGTGTGAGAGCTAATTCAATCAAGGAAACACTGCATGTTGGTGAAGGGCATATTGAAGAAGGATCAGCTGAGTGGTTCTTGTGGGAGAACAACTCCATTTGGCTCACTAACTTCACACACCATCAGGCTTCCAAGCAGCTCTCAAGGAAACTCAGTTTTCACACTCTATGCTTAGTGCCCTTTGAGTGCATTATCTAGGAATGATCCTGGTAGAGCATGCCACACAAACGAATGCTCCACATGCGGGTTTCACATGCCACCAACTCCACATTCACAGGCAGCTTCAGCGCCACAGCCATTTTCAGATAGCCCTCAATGCAAAGGCTCTAGACGCAAATATTGGTGTGGGGGATAATTCAATCAAGGAAACACTGCATGTTGGAGAAGGGCATATTGAAGAAGGATCAGCCGAGTGGTTCTTGTGGGAGAACAACTCCATTTGGTTCACTAACTTCACACACCATCAGGCTTCCAAGCAGCTCTCAAGGAAACTCAGTTTTCACACTCTATGCTTAGTGCCCTTTGAGTACCTAGGACTTTTTTTTTATGAAATGAAGCTTGGTGAGCATCCCACACAAACGAATGCTCCACATGCGGGTTTCACATGCCACCAACTCCACATTCACAGGCAACTTCAGCGCCACAGCCGTTTTCAGCTAGTCCTCAATGCAAAGGCTCTAGACGCAAATATTGGTGTGAGAGCTAATTCAATCAAGGAAACACTGCATGTTGGTGAAGGGCATATTGAAGAAGGATCAGCCGAGTGGTTCTTGTGGGAGAACAACTCCATTTGGCTCACTAACTTCACACACCATCAGGCTTCCAAGCAGCTCTCAAGGAAGCTCAGTTTTCACACTCTATGCTTAGTGCCCTTTGAGTGCATTATCTAGGAATGAACCTGGTAGAGCATCCCACACAAACGAATGCTCCACATGCGGGTTTCACATGCCACCAACTCCACATTCACAGGCAACTTCAGCGCCACAGCCGTTTTCAGATAGCCCTCAATGCAAAGGCTCTAGACGCAAATATTGGTGTGAGAGCTAATTCAATCAAGGAAACACTGCATGTTGGTGAAGGGCATATTGAAGAAGGATCAGCCGAGTGGTTCTTGTGGGAGAACAACTCCATTTGGCTCACTAACTTCACACACCATCAGGCTTCCAAGCAGCTCTCAAGGAAACTCAGTTTTCACACTCTATGCTTAGTGCCCTTTGAGTGCATTATCTAGGAATGAACCTGGTAGAGCATCCCACACAAACGAATGCTCCACATGCGGGTTTCACATGCCACCAACTCCACATTCACAGGCAACTTCAGCGCCACAGCCGTTTTCAGATAGCCCTCAATGCAAAGGCTCTAGACGCAAATATTGGTGTGAGAGCTAATTCAATCAAGGAAACACTGCATGTTGGTGAAGGGCATATTGAAGAAGGATCAGCCGAGTGGTTCTTGTGGGAGAACAACTCCATTTGGCTCACTAACTTCACACACCATCAGGCTTCCAAGCAGCTCTCAAGGAAACTCAGTTTTCACACTCTATGCTTAGTGCCCTTTGAGTGCCTAGGACTGAAATGAACCTGGTAGAGCATCCCACACAAACGAATGCTCCACATGCGGGTTTCACATGCCACCAACTCCACATTCACAGGCAACTTCAGTGCCACAGCCGTTTTCAGATAGCCCTCAATGCAAAGGCTCTAGACGCAAATATTGGTGTGAGAGCTAATTCAATCAAGGAAACACTGCATGTTGGTGAAGGGCATATTGAAGAAGGATCAGCCGAGTGGTTCTTGTGGGAGAACAACGTCATTTGGCTCACTAACTTCACACACCATCAGTCTTCCAAGCAGCTCTCAAGGAAACTCAGTTTTCACACTCTATGCTTAGTGCCCTTTGAGTGCATTATCTAGGAATGAACCTGGTAGAGCATCCCACACAAACGAATGCTCCACATGCGGGTTTCACATGCCACCAACTCCACATTCACAGGCAACTTCAGCGCCACAGCCGTTTTCAGATAGCCCTCAATGCAAAGGCTCTAGACGCAAATATTGGTGTGAGAGCTAATTCAATCAAGGAAACACTGCATGTTGGTGAAGGGCATATTGAAGAAGGATCAGCCGAGTGGTTCTTGTGGGAGAACAACTCCATTTGGCTCACTAACTTCACACACCATCAGGCTTCCAAGCAGCTCTCAAGGAAACTCAGTTTTCACACTCTATGCTTAGTGCCCTTTGAGTGCATTATCTAGGAATGAACCTGGTAGAGCATGCCACACAAACGAATGCTCCACATGCGGGTTTCACATGCCACCAACTCCACATTCACAGGCAACTTCAGCGCCACAGCCGTTTTCAGATAGCCCTCAATGCAAAGGCTCTAGATGCAAATATTGGTGTGAGAGCTAATTCAATCAAGGAAACACTGCATGTTGGTGAAGGGCATATTGAAGAAGGATCAGCCGAGTGGTTCTTGTGGGAGAACAACTCCATTTGGCTCACTAACTTCACACACCATCAGGCTTCCAAGCAGCTCTCAAGGAAACTCAGTTTTCACACTCTATGCTTAGTGCCCTTTGAGTGCATTATCTAGGAATGAACCTGGTAGAGCATCCCACACAAACGAATGCTCCACATGCGGGTTTCACATGCCAACAACTCCACATTCACAGGCAACTTCAGCGCCACAGCCGTTTTCAGATAGCCCTCAATGCAAAGGCTCTAGACGCAAATATTGGTGTGAGAGCTAATTCAGTCAAGGAAACACTGCATGTTGGTGAAGGGCATATTGAAGAAGGATCAGCCGAGTGGTTCTTGTGGGAGAACAACTCCATTTGGCTCACTAACTTCACACACCATCAGGCTTCCAAGCAGCTCTCAAGGAAACTCAGTTTTCACACTCTATGCTTAGTGCCCTTTGAGTGCCTAGGACTGAAATGAACCTGGTAGAGCATCCCACACAAACGAATGCTCCACATGCGGGTTTCACATGCCACCAACTCCACATTCACAGGCAACTTCAGTGCCACAGCCGTTTTCAGATAGCCCTCAATGCAAAGGCTCTAGACGCAAATATTGGTGTGAGAGCTAATTCAATCAAGGAAACACTGCATGTTGGTGAAGGGCATATTGAAGAAGGATCAGCCAAGTGGTTCTTGTGGGAGAACAACTCCATTTGGCTCACTAACTTCACACACCATCAGTCTTCCAAGCAGCTCTCAAGGAAACTCAGTTTTCACACTCTATGCTTAGTGCCCTTTGAGTGCATTATCTAGGAATGAACCTGGTAGAGCATCCCACACAAACGAATGCTCCACATGCGGGTTTCACATGCCACCAACTCCACATTCACAGGCAACTTCAGCGCCACAGCCGTTTTCAGATAGTCCTCAATGCAAAGGCTCTAGACGCAAATATTGGTGTGAGAGCTAATTCAATCAAGGAAACACTGCATGTTGGTGAAGGGCATATTGAAGAAGGATCAGCCGAGTGGTTCTTGTGGGAGAACAACTCCATTTGGCTCACTAACTTCACACACCATCAGGCTTCCAAGCAGCTCTCAAGGAAACTCAGTTTTCACACTCTATGCTTAGTGCCCTTTGAGTACCTAGGACTGAAATGAAGCTTGGTGAGCATCCCACACAAACGAATGCTCCACATGCGGGTTTCACATGCCACCAACTCCACATTGACAGGCAACTTCAGCGCCACAGCCGTTTTCAGATAGCCCTCAATGCAAAGGCTCTAGACGCAAATATTGGTGTGAGAGCTAATTCAATCAAGGAAACACTGCATGTTGGTGAAGGGCATATTGAAGAAGGATCAGCCGAGTGGTTCTTGTGGGAGAACAACTCCATTTGGCTCACTAACTTCACACACCATCAGGCTTCCAAGCAGCTCTCAAGGAAACTCAGTTTTCACACTCTATGCTTAGTGCCCTTTGAGTGCATTATCTAGGAATGAACCTGGTAGAGCATGCCACACAAACGAATGCTCCACATGCGGGTTTCACATGCCACCAACTCCACATTCACAGGCAACTTCAGCGCCACAGCCGTTTGCAGATAGCCCTCAATGCAAAGGCTCTAGACGCAAATATTGGTGTGAGAGCTAATTCAATCAAGGAAACACTGCATGTTGGTGAAGGGCATATTGAAGAAGGATCAGCCGAGTGGTTCTTGTGGGAGAACAACTCCATTTGGTTCACTAACTTCACACACCATCAGGCTTCCAAGCAGCTCTCAAGGAAACTCAGTTTTCACACTCTATGCTTAGTGCCCTTTGAGTGCCTAGGACTGAAATGAACCTGGTAGAGCATTCCACACAAACGAATGCTCCACATGCGGGTTTCACATGCCAACAACTCCACATTCACAGGTAACTTCAGCGCCACAGCCGTTTTCAGATAGCCCTCAATGCAAAGGCTCTAGACGCAAATATTGGTGTGAGAGCTAATTCAATCAAGGAAACACTGCATGTTGGTGAAGGGCATATTGAAGAAGGATCAGCCAAGTGGTTCTTGTGGGAGAACAACTCCATTTGGCTCACTAACTTCACACACCATCAGGCTTCCAAGCAGCTCTCAAGGAAACTCAGTTTTCACACTCTATGCTTAGTGCCCTTTGAGTGCATTATCTAGGAATGAACCTGGTAGAGCATCCCACACAAACGAATGCTCCACATGCGGGTTTCACATGCCACCAACTCCACATTCACAGGCAACTTCAGCGCCACAGCCGTTTTCAGATAGCCCTCAATGCAAAGGCTCTAGACGCAAATATTGGTGTGAGAGCTAATTCAATCAAGGAAACACTGCATGTTGGTGAAGGGCATATTGAAGAAGGATCAGCCGAGTGGTTCTTGTGGGAGAACAACTCCATTTGGCTCACTAACTTGACACACCATCAGGCTTCCAAGCAGCTCTCAAGGAAACTCAGTTTTCACACTCTATGCTTAGTGCCCTTTGAGTGCATTATCTAGGAATGAACCTGGTAGAGCATCCCACACAAACGAATGATCCACATGCGGGTTTCACATGCCACCAACTCCACATTCACGGGCAACTTCAGCGCCACAGCCGTTTTCAGATAGCCCTCAATGCAAAGGCTCTAGACGCAAATATTGGTGTGAGAGCTAATTCAATCAAGGAAACACTGCATGTTGGTGAAGGGCATATTGAAGAAGGATCAGCCGAGTGGTTCTTGTGGGAGAACAACTCCATTTGGCTCACTAACTTCACACACCATCAGGCTTCCAAGCAGCTCTCAAGGAAACTCAGTTTTCACACTCTATGCTTAGTGCCCTTTGAGTGCCTAGGACTGAAATGAACCTGGTAGAGCATCCCACACAAACGAATGCTCCACATGCGGGTTTCACATGCCACCAACTCCACATTGACAGGCAACTTCAGCGCCACAGCCGTTTTCAGATAGCCCTCAATGCAAAGGCTCTAGACACAAATATTGGTGTGAGAGCTAATTCAATCAAGGAAACACTGCATGTTGGTGAAGGGCATATTGAAGAAGGATCAGCCGAGTGGTTCTTGTGGGAGAACAACTCCATTTGGCTCACTAACTTCACACACCATCAGGCTTCCAAGCAGCTCTCAAGGAAACTCAGTTTTCACACTCTATGCTTAGTGTCCTTTGAGTGAGTAGGACTGAAATGAAGCTTGGTGAGCATGCCACACAAACGAATGCTCCACATGCGGGTTTCACATGCCACCAACTCCACATTCACAGGCAACTTCAGCGCCACAGCCATTTTCAGATAGACCTCAATGCAAAGGCTCTAGACGCAAATATTGGTGTGAGAGCTAATTCAATCAAGGAAACACTGCATGTTGGTGAAGGGCATATTGAAGAAGTATCAGCCGAGTGGTTCTTGTGGGAGAACAACTCCATTTGGCTCACTAACTTCACACACCATCAGGCTTCCAAGCAGCTCTCAAGGAAACTCAGTTTTCACACTCTATGCTTAGTGCCCTTTGAGTGCATTATCTAGGAATGAACCTGGTAGAGCATCCCACACAAACGAATGCTCCACATGCGGGTTTCATATGCCACCAACTCCACATTGACAAGCAACTTCAGCGCCACAGCCGTTTTCAGATAGCCCTCAATGCAAAGGCTCTAGACGCAAATATTGGTGTTGGGGACAATTCAATCAAGGAAACACTGCATGTTGGTGAAGGGCATATTGAAGAAGATCAGCCAAGTGGTTCTTGTGGGAGAACAACTCCATTTGGCTCACTAACTTCACACACCATCAGGCTTCCAAGCAGCTCTCAAGGAAACTCAGTTTTCACACTCTATGCTTAGTGCCCTTTGAGTGCATTATCTAGGAATGAACCTGGTAGAGCATCCCACACAAACGAATGCTCCACATGCGGGTTTCACATGCCACCAACTCCACATTGACAGGCAACTTCAGCGCCACAGCCGTTCTCAGATAGCCCTCAATGCAAAGGCTCTAGACGCAAATATTGGTGTCAGAGCTAATTCAATCAAGGAAACACTGCATGTTCTTGAAGGGCATATTGAAGAAGGATCAGCCAAGTGGTTCTTGTGGGAGAACAACTCCATTTGGCTCACTAACTTCACACACCATCAGGCTTCCAAGCAGCTCTCAAGGAAACTCAGTTTTCACACTCTATGCTTAGTGCCCTTTGAGTGCATTATCTAGGAATGAACCTGGTAGAGCATCCCACACAAACAAATGCTCCACATGCGGGTTTCACATGCCACCAACTCCACATTGACAGGCAACTTCAGCGCCACAGCCGTTTTCAGATAGCCCTCAATGCAAAGGCTCTAGACGCAAATATTGGTGTGAGAGCTAATTCAATCAAGGAAACACTGCATGTTGGTGAAGGGCATATTGAAGAAGGATCAGCCGAGTGGTTCTTGTGGGAGAACAACTCCATTTGGCTCACTAACTTCACACACCATCAGGCTTCCAAGCAGCTCTCAAGGAAACTCAGTTTTCACACTCTATGCTTAGTGCCCTTTGAGTGCATTATCTAGGAATGATCCTGGTAGAGCATGCCACACAAACGAATGCTCCACATGCGGGTTTCACATGCCACCAACTCCACATTCACAGGCAACTTCAGCGCCACAGCTGTTTTCAAATAGCCCTCAATGCAAAGGCTCTAGACGCAAATATTGGTGTCAGAGCTAATTCAATCAAGGAAACACTGCATGTTGGTGAAGGGCATATTGAAGAAGGATCAGCCGAGTGGTTCTTGTGGGAGAACAACTCCATTTGGCTCACTAACTTCACACACCATCAGGCTTCCAAGCAGCTCTCAAGGAAACTCAGTTTTCACACTCTATGCTTAGTGCCCTTTGAGTGCCTAGGACTGAAATGAATCTGGTAGAGCATCCCACACAAACGAATGCTCCACATGCGGTTTTCACATGCCAACAACTCCACATTCACAGGCAACTTCAGCGCCACAGCCGTTTTCAGATAGCCCTCAATGCAAAGGCTCTAGACGCAAATATTGGTGTGAGAGCTAATTCAATCAAGGAAACACTGCATGTTGGTGAAGGGCATATTGTAAAAGAATAAGCCGAGTGGTTCTTGTGGGAGAACAACTCCATTTGGCTCACTAACTTCACACACCATCAGGCTTCCAAGCAGCTCTCAAGGAAGCTCAGTTTTCACACTCTATGCTTAGTGCCCTTTGAGTGCATTATCTAGGAATGAACCTGGTAGAGCATGCCACACAAACGAATGCTCCACATGCGGGTTTCACATGCCACCAACTCCACATTCACAGGCAACTTCAGCGCCACAGCCGTTTTCAGATAGCCCTCAATGCAAAGGCTCTAGACGCAAATATTGGTGTGAGAGCTAATTCAATCAAGGAAACACTGCATGTTGGTGAAGGGCATATTGAAGAAGGATCAGCTGAGTGGTTCTTGTGGGAGAACAACTCCATTTGGCTCACTAACTTCACACACCATCAGGCTTCCAAGCAGCTCTCAAGGAAACTCAGTTTTCACACTCTATGCTTAGTGCCCTTTGAGTGCATTATCTAGGAATGATCCTGGTAGAGCATGCCACACAAACGAATGCTCCACATGCGGGTTTCACATGCCACCAACTCCACATTCACAGGCAGCTTCAGCGCCACAGCCATTTTCAGATAGCCCTCAATGCAAAGGCTCTAGACGCAAATATTGGTGTGGGGGATAATTCAATCAAGGAAACACTGCATGTTGGTGAAGGGCATATTGAAGAAGGATCAGCCGAGTGGTTCTTGTGGGAGAACAACTCCATTTGGCTCACTAACTTCACACACCATCAGGCTTCCAAGCAGCTCTCAAGGAAACTCAGTTTTCACACTCTATGCTTAGTGCCCTTTGAGTGCCTAGGACTGAAATGAAGCTTGGTGAGCATCCCACACAAACGAATGCTCCACATGCGGGTTTCACATGCCACCAACTCCACATTGACAGGCAACTTCAGCGCCACAGCCGTTTTCAGATAGCCCTCAATGCAAAGGCTCTAGACGCAAATATTGGTGTGAGAGCTAATTCAATCAAGGAAACACTGCATGTTGGTGAAGGGCATATTGAAGAAGGATCAGCCGAGTGGTTCTTGTGGGAGAACAACTCCATTTGGCTCACTAACTTCACACACCATCAGGCTTCCAAGCAGCTCTCAAGGAAGCTCAGTTTTCACACTCTATGCTTAGTGCCCTGTGAGTGCATTATCTAGGAATGAACCTGGTAGAGCATCCCACACAAACGAATGCTCCACATGCGGGTTTCACATGCCACCAACTCCACATTCACAGGCAACTTCAGCGCCACAGCCGTTTTCAGATAGCCCTCAATGCAAAGGCTCTAGACGCAAATATTGGTGTGAGAGCTAATTCAATCAAGGAAACACTGCATGTTGGTGAAGGGCATATTGAAGAAGGATCAGCCGAGTGGTTCTTGTGGGAGAACAACTCCATTTGGCTCACTAACTTCACACACCATCAGGCTTCCAAGCAGCTCTCAAGGAAACTCAGTTTTCACACTCTATGCTTAGTGCCCTTTGAGTACCTAGGACTGAAATGAAGCTTGGTGAGCATCCCACACAAACGAATGCTCCACATGCGGGTTTCACATGCCACCAACTCCACATTCACAGGCAACTTCAGCGCCACAGCTGTTTTCAGATAGCCCTCAATGCAAAGGCTCTAGACGCAAATATTGGTGTGGGGGATAATTCAATCAAGGAAACACTGCATGTTGGTGAAGGGCATATTGAAGAAGGATCAGCCGAGTGGTTCTTGTGGGAGAACAACTCCATTTGGCTCACTAACTTCACACACCATCAGGCTTCCAAGCAGCTCTCAAGGAAACTCAGTTTTCACACTCTATGCTTAGTGCCCTTTGAGTGCCTGGGACTGAAATGAACCTGGTAGAGCATTCCACACAAACGAATGCTGCTCATGCGGGTTTCACATGCCACCAACTCCACATTCACAGGCAACTTCAGCGCCACAGCCGTTTTCAGATAGCCCTCAATGCAAAGGCTCTAGACGCAAATATTGGTGTGAGAGCTAATTCAATCAAGGAAACACTGCATGTTGGTGAAGGGCATATTGAAGAAGGATCAGCCGAGTGGTTCTTGTGGGAGAACAACTCCATTTGGCTCACTAACTTCACACACCATCAGGCTTCCAAGCAGCTCTCAAGGAAACTCAGTTTTCACACTCTATGCTTAGTGCCCTTTGAGTACCTAGGACTGAAATGAAGCTTGGTGAGCATCCCACACAAACGAATGCTCCACATGCGGGTTTCACATGCCACCAACTCCACATTCACAGGCAACTTCAGCGCCACAGCCGTTTTCAGATAGTCCTCAATGCAAAGGCTCTAGACGCAAATATTGGTGTGAGAGCTAATTCAATCAAGGAAACACTGCATGTTGGTGAAGGGCATATTGAAGAAGGATCAGCCGAGTGGTTCTTGTGGGAGAACAACTCCATTTGGCTCACTAACTTCACACACCATCAGGCTTCCAAGCAGCTCTCAAGGAAACTCAGTTTTCACACTCTATGCTTAGTGCCCTTTGAGTGCCTAGGACTGAAATGAACCTGGTAGAGCATCCCACACAAACGAATGCTCCACATGCGGGTTTCACATGCCACCAACTCCACATTCACAGGCAACTTCAGTGCCACAGCCGTTTTCAGATAGCCCTCAATGCAAAGGCTCTAGACGCAAATATTGGTGTGAGAGCTAATTCAATCAAGGAAACACTGCATGTTGGTGAAGGGCATATTGAAGAAGGATCAGCCGAGTGGTTCTTGTGGGAGAACAACTCCATTTGGCTCACTAACTTCACACACCATCAGGCTTCCAAGCAGCTCTCAAGGAAACTCAGTTTTCACACTCTATGCTGCGTGCCCTTTGAGTGCATTATCTAGGAATGAACCTGGTAGAGCATGCCACACAAACGAAAGCTCCACATGCGGGTTTCACATGCCACCAACTCCACATTCACAGGCAACTTCAGCGCCACAGCCGTTTTCAGATAGCCCTCAATGCAAAGGCTCTAGACGCAAATATTGGTGTGAGAGCTAATTCAATCAAGGAAACACTGCATGTTGGTGAAGGGCATATTGAAGAAGGATCAGCCGAGTGGTTCTTGTGGGAGAACAACTCCATTTGGCTCACTAACTTCACACACCATCAGGCTTCCAAGCAGCTCTCAAGGAAACTCAGTTTTCACACTCTATGCTTAGTGCCCTTTGAGTGCATTATCTAGAAATGAACCTGGTAGAGCATCCCACACAAACAAATGCTCCACATGCGGGTTTCACATGCCACCAACTCCACATTCACAGGCAACTTCAGTGCCACAGCCGTTTTCAGATAGCCCTCAATGCAAAGGCTCTAGACGCAAATATTGGTGTGAGAGCTAATTCAATCAAGGAAACACTGCATGTTGGTGAAGGGCATATTGAAGAAGGATCAGCCGAGTGGTTCTTGTGGGAGAACAACTCCATTTGGCTCACTAACTTCACACACCATCAGGCTTCCAAGCAGCTCTCAAGGAAACTCAGTTTTCACACTCTATGCTTAGTGCCCTTTGAGTGCATTATCTAGGAAAGAACCTGGTAGAGCATCCCACACAAACGAATGCTCCACATGCGGGTTTCACATGCCACCAACTCCACATTGACAGGCAACTTCAGCGCCACAGCCGTTTTCAGATAGCCCTCAATGCAAAGGCTCTAGACGCAAATATTGGTGTGAGAGCTAATTCAATCAAGGAAACACTGCATGTTGGTGAAGGGCATATTGAAGAAGGATCAGCCGAGTGGTTCTTGTGGGAGAACAACTCCATTTGGCTCACTAACTTCACACACCATCAGGCTTCCAAGCAGCTCTCAAGGAAACTCAGTTTTCACACTCTATGCTTAGTGCCCTTTGAGTACCTAGGACTGAAATGAAGCTTGGTGAGCATCCCACACAAACGAATGCTCCACATGCGGGTTTCACATGCCACCAACTCCACATTCACAGGCAACTTCAGCGCCACAGCCGTTTTCAGATAGCCCTCAATGCAAAGGCTCTAGACGCAAATATTGGTGTGAGAGCTAATTCAATCAAGGAAACACTGCATGTTGGTGAAGGGCATATTGAAGAAGGATCAGCCGAGTGGTTCTTGTGGGAGAACAACTCCATTTGGCTCACTAACTTCACACACCATCAGGCTTCCAAGCAGCTCTCAAGGAAACTCAGTTTTCACACTCTATGCTTAGTGCCCTTTGAGTGCATTATCTAGGAATGAACCTGGTAGAGCATCCCACACAAACGAATGCTCCACATGCGGGTTTCACATGCCACCAACTCCACATTGACAGGCAACTTCAGCGCCACAGCCGTTTTCAGATAGCCCTCAATGCAAAGGCTCTAGACACAAATATTGGTGTGAGAGCTAATTCAATCAAGGAAACACTGCATGTTGGTGAAGGGCATATTGAAGAAGGATCAGCCGAGTGATTCTTGTGGGAGAACAACTCCATTTGGCTCACTAACTTCACACACCATCAGGCTTCCAAGCAGCTCTCAAGGAAACTCAGTTTTCACACTCTATGCTTAGTGCCCTTTGAGTGCATTATCTAGGAATGAACCTGGTAGAGCATCCCACACAAACGAATGCTCCACATGCGGGTTTCACATGCCACCAACTCCACATTCACAGGCAACTTCAGCGCCACAGCCGTTTTCAGATAGTCCTCAATGCAAAGGCTCTAGACGCAAATATTGGTGTGAGAGCTAATTCAATCAAGGAAACACTGCATGTTGGTGAAGGGCATATTGAAGAAGGATCAGCCGAGTGGTTCTTGTGGGAGAACAACTCCATTTGGCTCACTAACTTCACACACCATCAGGCTTCCAAGCAGCTCTCAAGGAAACTCAGTTTTCACACTCTATGCTTAGTGCCCTTTGAGTGCATTATCTAGGAATGAACCTGGTAGAGCATGCCACACAAACGAATGCTCCACATGCGGGTTTCACATGCCACCAACTCCACATTCACAGGCAACTTCAGCGCCACAGCCGTTTTCAGATAGCCCTCAATGCAAAGGCTCTAGACGCAAATATTGGTGTGAGAGCTAATTCAATCAAGGAAACACTGCATGTTGGTGAAGGGCATATTGAAGAAGGATCAGCCGAGTGGTTCTTGTGGGAGAACAACTCCATTTGGTTCACTAACTTCACACACCATCAGGCTTCCAAGCAGCTCTCAAGGAAACTCAGTTTTCACACTCTATGCTTAGTGCCCTTTGAGTGCATTATCTAGGAATGAACCTGGTAGAGCATGCCACACAAACGAATGCTCCACATGCGGGTTTCACATGCCACCAACTCCACATTCACAGGCAGCTTCAGCGCCACAGCCGTTTTCAGATAGCCCTCAATGCAAAGGCTCTAGACGCAAATATTGGTGTGAGAGCTAATTCAATCAAGGAAACACTGCATGTTGGTGAAGGGCTTATTGAAGAAGGATCAGCCGAGTGGTTCTTGTGGGAGAACAACTCCATTTGGCTCACTAACTTCACACACCATCAGGCTTCCAAGCAGCTCTCAAGGAAACTCAGTTTTCACACTCTATGCTTAGTGCCCTCTGAGTGCATTATCTAGGAATGAACCTGGTAGAGCATGCCACACAAACGAATGCGCCACATGCGGGTTTCACATGCCACCAACTCCACATTCACAGGCAACTTCAGCGCCACAGCCGTTTTCAGATAGCCCTCAATGCAAAGGCTCTAGATGCAAATATTGGTGTGAGAGCTAATTCAATCAAGGAAACACTGCATGTTGGTGAAGGGCATATTGAAGAAGGATCAGCCGAGTGGTTCTTGTGGGAGAACAACTCCATTTGGCTCACTAACTTCACACACCATCAGGCTTCCAAGCAGCTCTCAAGGAAACTCAGTTTTCACACTCTATGCTTAGTGCCCTTTGAGTGCATTATCTAGGAATGAACCTGGTAGAGCATCCCACACAAACGAATGCTCCACATGCGGGTTTCACATGCCACCAACTCCACATTCACAGGCAACTTCAGCGCCACAGCCGTTTTCAGATAGCCCTCAATGCAAAGGCTCTAGACGCAAATATTGGTGTGAGAGCTAATTCAATCAAGGAAACACTGCATGTTGGTGAAGGGCATATTGAAGAAGGATCAGCCGAGTGGTTCTTGTGGGAGAACAACTCCATTTGGCTCACTAACTTCACACACCATCAGGCTTCCAAGCAGCTCTCAAGGAAACTCAGTTTTCACACTCTATGCTTAGTGCCCTTTGAGTGCCTAGGACTGAAATGAACCTGGTAGAGCATCCCACACAAACGAATGCTCCACATGCGGGTTTCACATGCCACCAACTCCACATTCACAGGCAACTTCAGTGCCACAGCCGTTTTCAGATAGCCCTCAATGCAAAGGCTCTAGACGCAAATATTGGTGTGAGAGCTAATTCAATCAAGGAAACACTGCATGTTGGTGAAGGGCATATTGAAGAAGGATCAGCCGAGTGGTTCTTGTGGGAGAACAACTCCATTTGGCTCACTAACTTGACACACCATCAGGCTTCCAAGCAGCTCTCAAGGAAACTCAGTTTTCACACTCTATGCTTAGTGCCCTTTGAGTGCATTATCTAGGAATGAACCTGGTAGAGCATGCCACACAAACGAATGCTCCACATGCGGGTTTCACATGCCACCAACTCCACATTCACAGGCAACTTCAGCGCCACAGCCGTTTTCAGATAGCCCTCAATGCAAAGGCTCTAGATGCAAATATTGGTGTGAGAGCTAATTCAATCAAGGAAACACTGCATGTTGGTGAAGGGCATATTGAAGAAGGATCAGCCGAGTGGTTCTTGTGGGAGAACAACTCCATTTGGCTCACTAACTTCACACACCATCAGGCTTCCAAGCAGCTCTCAAGGAAACTCAGTTTTCACACTCTATGCTTAGTGCCCTTTGAGTGCATTATCTAGGAATGAACCTGGTAGAGCATCCCACACAAACGAGTGCTCCACATGCGGGTTTCACATGCCGCCAACTCCACATTCACAGGCAACTTCAGTGCCACAGCCGTTTTCAGATAGCCCTCAATGCAAAGGCTCTAGACGCAAATATTGGTGTGAGAGCTAATTCAATCAAGGAAACACTGCATGTTGGTGAAGGGCATATTGAAGAAGGATCAGCCGAGTGGTTCTTGTGGGAGAACAACTCCATTTGGCTCACTAACTTCACACACCATCAGGCTTCCAAGCAGCTCTCAAGGAAACTCAGTTTTCACACTCTATGCTTAGTGCCCTTTGAGTGCCTAGGACTGAAATGAACCTGGTAGAGCATCCCACACAAACGAATGCTCCACATGCGGGTTTCACATGCCACCAACTCCACATTCACAGGCAACTTCAGCGCCACAGCCGTTTTCAGATAGCCCTCAATGCAAAGGCTCTAGATGCAAATATTGGTGTGAGAGCTAATTCAATCAAGGAAACACTGCATGTTGGTGAAGGGCATATTGAAGAAGGATCAGCCGAGTGGTTCTTGTGGGAGAACAACTCCATTTGGCTCACTAACTTCACACACCATCAGGCTTCCAAGCAGCTCTCAAGGAAACTCAGTTTTCACACTCTATGCTTAGTGCCCTTTGAGTGCATTATCTAGGAATGAACCTGGTAGAGCATCCCACACAAACGAATGCTCCACATGCGGGTTTCACATGCCACCAACTCCACATTCACAGGCAACTTCAGCGCCACAGCCGTTTTCAGATAGCCCTCAATGCAAAGGCTCTAGACGCAAATATTGGTGTCAGAGCTAATTCAATCAAGGAAACACTGCATGTTGGTGAAGGGCATATTGAAGAAGGATCAGCCGAGTGGTTCTTGTGGGAGAACAACTCCATTTGGCTCACTAACTTCACACACCATCAGGCTTCCAAGCAGCTCTCAAGGAAACTCAGTTTTCACACTCTATGCTTAGTGCCCTTTGAGTGCATTATCTAGGAATGAACCTGGTAGAGCATGCCACACAAACGAATGCTCCACATGCGGGTTTCACATGCCACCAACTCCACATTCACAGGCAACTTCAGCGCCACAGCCGTTTTCAGATAGCCCTCAATGCAAAGGCTCTAGACGCAAATATTGGTGTGAGAGCTAATTCAATCAAGGAAACACTGCATGTTGGTGAAGGGCATATTGAAGAAGGATCAGCCGAGTGGTTCTTGTGGGAGAACAACTCCATTTGGTTCACTAACTTCACACACCATCAGGCTTCCAAGCAGCTCTCAAGGAAACTCAGTTTTCACACTCTATGCTTAGTGCCCTTTGAGTGCCTAGGACTGAAATGAACCTGGTAGAGCATTCCACACAAACGAATGCTCCACATGCGGGTTTCACATGCCAACAACTCCACATTCACAGGCAACTTCAGCGCCACAGCCGTTTTCAGATAGCCCTCAATGCAAAGGCTCTAGACGCAAATATTGGTGTGAGAGCTAATTCAATCAAGGAAACACTGCATGTTGGTGAAGGGCATATTGAAGAAGGATCAGCCGAGTGGTTCTTGTGGGAGAACAACTCCATTTGGCTCACTAACTTCACACACCATCAGGCTTCCAAGCAGCTCTCAAGGAAACTCAGTTTTCACACTCTATGCTTAGTGCCCTTTGAGTACCTAGGACTGAAATGAAGCTTGGTGAGCATCCCACACAAACGAATGCTCCACATGCGGGTTTCACATGCCACCAACTCCACATTCACAGGCAACTTCAGCGCCACAGCCGTTTTCAGATAGCCCTCAATGCAAAGGCTCTAGACGCAAATATTGGTGTGAGAGCTAATTCAATCAAGGAAACACTGCATGTTGGTGAAGGGCATATTGAAGAAGGATCAGCCGAGTGGTTCTTGTGGGAGAACAACTCCATTTGGCTCACTAACTTCACACACCATCAGGCTTCCAAGCAGCTCTCAAGGAAACTCAGTTTTCACACTCTATGCTTAGTGCCCTTTGAGTGCATTATCTAGGAATGAACCTGGTAGAGCATGCCACACAAACGAATGCTCCACATGCGGGTTTCACATGCCACCAACTCCACATTCACAGGCAACTTCAGCGCCACAGCCGTTTTCAGATAGCCCTCAATGCAAAGGCTCTAGACGCAAATATTGGTGTGAGAGCTAATTCAATCAAGGAAACACTGCATGTTGGTGAAGGGCATATTGAAGAAGGATCAGCCGAGTGGTTCTTGTGGGAGAACAACTCCATTTGGTTCACTAACTTCACACACCATCAGGCTTCCAAGCAGCTCTCAAGGAAACTCAGTTTTCACACTCTATGCTTAGTGCCCTTTGAGTGCCTAGGACTGAAATGAACCTGGTAGAGCATTCCAGCACAAACGAATGCTCCACATGCGGGTTTCACATGCCAACAACTCCACATTCACAGGTAACTTCAGCGCCACAGCCGTTTTCAGATAGTCCTCAATGCAAAGGCTCTAGATGCAAATATTGGTGTGAGAGCTAATTCAATCAAGGAAACACTGCATGTTGGTGAAGGGCATATTGAAGAAGGATCAGCCGAGTGGTTCTTGTGGGAGAACAACTCCATTTGGCTCACTAACTTGACACACCATCAGGCTTCCAAGCAGCTCTCAAGGAAACTCAGTTTTCACACTCTATGCTTAGTGCCCTTTGAGTACCTAGGACTGAAATGAAGCTTGGTGAGCATCCCACACAAACGAATGCTCCACATGCGGGTTTCACATGCCACCAACTCCACATTCACAGGCAACTTCAGCGCCACAGCCGTTTTCAGATAGCCCTCAATGCAAAGGCTCTAGACGCAAATATTGGTGTGAGAGCTAATTCAATCAAGGAAACACTGCATGTTGGTGAAGGGCATATTGAAGAAGGATCAGCCGAGTGGTTCTTGTGGGAGAACAACTCCATTTGGCTCACTAACTTCACACACCATCAGGCTTCCAAGCAGCTCTCAAGGAAACTCAGTTTTCACACTCTATGCTTAGTGCCCTTTGAGTGCATTATCTAGGAATGAACCTGGTAGAGCATCCCACACAAACGAATGCTCCACATGCGGGTTTCACATGCCGCCAACTCCACATTCACAGGCAACTTCAGCGCCACAGCCGTTTTCAGATAGCCCTCAATGCAAAGGCTCTAGACGCAAATATTGGTGTGAGAGCTAATTCAATCAAGGAAACACTGCATGTTGGTGAAGGGCATATTGAAGAAGGATCAGCCGAGTGGTTCTTGTGGGAGAACAACTCCATTTGGCTCACTAACTTCACACACCATCAGGCTTCCAAGCAGCTCTCAAGGAAACTCAGTTTTCACACTCTATGCTTAGTGCCCTTTGAGTGCATTATCTAGGAATGAACCTGGTAGAGCATCCCACACAAACGAATGCTCCACATGCGGGTTTCACATGCCACCAACTCCACATTGACAGCAACTTCAGCGCCACAGCCGTTTTCAGATAGCCCTCAATGCAAAGGCTCTAGACACAAATATTGGTGTGAGAGCTAATTCAATCAAGGAAACACTGCATGTTGGTGAAGGGCATATTGAAGAAGGATCAGCCGAGTGGTTCTTGTGGGAGAACAACTCCATTTGGCTCACTAACTTCACACACAATCAGGCTTCCAAGCAGCTCTCAAGGAAACTCAGTTTTCACACTCTATGCTTAGTGCCCTTTGAGTGAGTAGGACTGAAATGAAGCTTGGTGAGCATGCCACACAAACGAATGCTCCACATGCGGGTTTCACATGCCACCAACTCCACATTCACAGGCAACTTCAGCGCCACAGCCATTTTCAGATAGACCTCAATGCAAAGGCTCTAGACGCAAATATTGGTGTGAGAGCTAATTCAATCAAGGAAACACTGCATGTTGGTGAAGGGCATATTGAAGAAGGATCAGCCGAGTGGTTCTTGTGGGAGAACAACTCCATTTGGCTCACTAACTTCACACACCATCAGGCTTCCAAGCAGCTCTCAAGGAAACTCAGTTTTCACACTCTATGCTTAGTGCCCTTTGAGTACCTAGGACTGAAATGAAGTTGGTGAGCATCCCACACAAACGAATGCTCCACATGCGGGTTTCACATGCCACCAACTCCACATTCACAGGCAACTTCAGCGCCACAGCCGTTTTCAGATAGCCCTCA
>NW_026698696.1:0-35047 GCF_030435755.1 Ochotona princeps | reverse complement strand
GAGAACAACTCCATTTGGCTCACTAACTTCACACACCATCAGGCTTCCAAGCAGCTCTCAAGGAAACTCAGTTTTCACACTCTATGCTTAGTGCCCTTTGAGTGCATTATCTAGGAATGAACCTGGTAGAGCATCCCACACAAACGAATGCTCCACATGCGGGTTTCACATGCCACCAACTCCACATTCACAGGCAACTTCAGCGCCACAGCCGTTTTCAGATAGCCCTCAATGCAAAGGCTCTAGACGCAAATATTGGTGTGAGAGCTAATTCAATCAAGGAAACACTGCATGTTGGTGAAGGGCATATTGAAGAAGGATCAGCCGAGTGGTTCTTGTGGGAGAACAACTCCATTTCCCCTCACTAACTTCACAACACCATCAGGCTTCCAAGCAGCTCTCAAGGAAACTCAGTTTTCACACTCTATGCTTAGTGCCCTTTGTGTGCCTAGGGACTGAAATGAAGCTTGGTCAGCATCCCACAGAAACGAATGCTCCACATGCGGGTTTCACATGCCACCAACTCCACATTCACAGGCAACTTCAGCGCCACAGCCGTTTTTCAGATAGCCCTCAATGCAAAGGCTCTAGACGCAAATATTGGTGTGAGAGCTAATTCAATCAAGGAAACACTGCATGTTGGTGAAGGGCATATTGAAGAAGGATCAGCCGAGTGGTTCTTGTGGGAGAACAACTCCATTTGGCTCACTAACTTCACACACACCATCAGGCTTCCAAGCAGCTCTCAAGGAAACTCAGTTTTCACACTCTATGTTTAGTGTCCTTTGAATGCATTATCTAGGAATGAACCTGGTAGAGCATCCCAAACAAACAAATGCTCCACATGCGGGTTTCACATGCCACCAACTCCACATTCACAGGCAACTTCAGCGCCACAGCCATTTTCAGATAGCCCCTCGATGCAAAGGCTCTAGACGCAAATATTGGTGTGAGAGCTAATTCAATCAAGGAAACACTGCATGTTGGTGAAGGGCATATTGAAGAAGGATCAGCCAAGTGGTTCTTGTGGGAGAACAACTCCATTTGGCTCACTAACTTCACACACCATCAGGCTTCCAAGCAGCTCTCAAGGAAAACTCAGTTTTCACACTCTATGCTTAGTGCCCTTTGAGTGCATTATCTAGGAATGAACCTGGTAGAGCATCCCACACAAACGAATGCTCCACATGCGGGTTTCACATGCCACCAACTCCACATTCACAGGCAACTTCAGCGCCACAGCCGTTTTCAGATAGCCCTCAATGCAAAGGCTCTAGACGCAAATATTGGTGTGAGAGCTAGTTCAATCAAGGAAACACTGCATGTTGGTGAAGGGCATATTGAAGAAGAAATCAGCCGAGTGGTTCTTGTGGGAGAACAACTCCATTTGGCTCACTAACTTCACACACCATCAGGCTTCCAAGCAGCTCTCAAGGAAACTCAGTTTTCACACTCTATGCTTAGCGCCCTTTGTATGGCTAGGACTGAAATGAACCTGGTAGAGCATCCCACACAAACAAATGCTCCACATGCGGGTTTCACATGCCACCAACTCCACATTCACAGGCAACTTCAGCGCCACAGCCGTTTTCAGATAGCCCTCAATGCAAAGGCTCTAGACGCAAATATTGGGTGTGAGAGCTAATTCAATCAAGGAAACACTGCATGTTGGTGAAGGGCATATTGAAGAAGGATCAGCCGAGTGGTTCTTGTGGGAGAACAACTCCATTTGGCTCACTAACTTCACACACCATCAGGCTTCCAAGCAGCTCTCAAGGAAACTCAGTTTTCACACTCTATGTTTAGTGCCCTTTGAGTGCATTATCTAGGAATGAACCTGGTAGAGCATCCCACACAAACGAATGCTCCACATGCGGGTTTCACATGCCACCAACTCCACATTCACAGGCAACTTCAGCGCCACAGCCGTTTTCAGATAGCTCTCAATGCAAAGTCTCTAGACGCAAATATTGATGTGAGAGCTAATTCAATCAAGGAAACACTGCATGTTGGTGCAGGACATATTGAAGAAGGATCAGCCGAGTGGTTCTTGTGGGGAGAACAACTCCATTTGGCTCACTAACTTCACACACCAGTCAGGCCTTCCAAGCAGCTCTCAAGGAAACTCAGTTTTCACACTCTATGCTTAGTGCCCTTTGTGTGCCCTAGGACTGAAATGAAGCTTGGTCAGCATCCCACACAAACGAATGCTCCACATGCGGGTTTCACATGCCACCAACTCCACATTCACAGGCAACTTCAGCGCCACAGCCGTTTTCAGATAGCCCCTCAATGCAAAGGCTCTAGACGCAAATATTGGTGTGAGAGCTAATTCAATCAAGGAAACACTGCATGTTGGTGAAGGGGCATATTGAAGAAGGATCAGCCGAGTGGTTCTTGTGGGAGAACAACTCCATTTGGCTCACTAAACTTCACACACCATCAGGCTTCCAAGCAGCTCTCAAGGAAACTCAGTTTTCACACTCTATGCTTAGTGCCCTTTGTAAGGCTAGGACTGAAATGAACCTGGTAGAGCATCCCCACACAAACGAATGCTCCACATGCGGGTTTCACATGCCACCAACTCCACATTCACAGGCAACTTCAGCGCCACAGCCGTTTTCAGATAGCTCTCAATGCAAAGGCTCTAGACGCAAATATTGGTGTGAGAGCTAATTCAATCAAGGAAACACTGCATGTTGGTGAAGGGCATATTGAAGAAGGATCAGCCGAGTGGTTCTTGTGGGAGAACAACTCCATTTGGCCTCACTAACTTCACACACCATCAGGCTTCCAAGCAGCTCTCAAGGAAACTCAGTTTTCACACTCTATGCTTAGTGCCCTTGGTATGGCTAGGACTGAAATGAACCTTGGTAGAGCATCCCACACAAACGAATGCTCACATGCGGGTTTCACATGCCACCAACTCCACATTCACAGGCAACTTCAGCGCCACAGCCGTTTTCAGATAGCCCTCAATGCAAGGGCTCTAGACGCAAATATTGGTGTGAGAGCTAATTCAATCAAGGAAAACACTGCATGTTGGTGAAGGGCATATTGAAGAAGGATCAGCCGAGTGGTTCTTGTGGGAGAACAACTCCATTTGGCTCACTAACTTCACACACCATCAGGCTTCCAAGCAGCTCTCAAGGAAACTCAGTTTTCACACTCTATGTTTAGTGCCCTTTGAGTGCATTATCTAGGAATGAACCTGGTAGAGCATCCCACACAAACGAATGCTCCACATGCGGGTTTCACATGCCACCAACTCCACATTCACAGGCAACTTCAGCGCCACAGCCGTTTTCAGATAGCCCTCAATGCAAAGGCTCTAGACGCAAATATTGGTGTGAGAGCTAATTCAATCAAGGAAACACTGCATGTTGGTGAAGGGCATATTGAAGAAGGATCAGCCGAGTGGTTCTTGTGGGAGAACAACTCCATTTGGCTCACTAACTTCACACACCATCAGGCTTCCAAGCAGCTCTCAAGGAAACTCAGTTTTCACACTCTATGTTTAGTGTCCTTTGAATGCATTATCTAGGAATGAACCTGGTAGAGCATCCCCAAACAAACAAATGCTCCACATGCGGGTTTCACATGCCACCAACTCCACATTCACAGGCAACTTCAGCGCCACAGCCATTTTCAGATAGCCCTCAATGCAAAGGCTCTAGACGCAAATATTGGTGTGAGAGCTAATTCAATCAAGGAAACACTGCATGTTGGTGAAGGGCATATTGAAGAAGGATCAGCCAAGTGGTTCTTGTGGGAGAACAACTCCATTTGGCTCACTAACTTCACACACCATCAGGCTTCCAAGCAGCTCTCAAGGAAACTCAGTTTTCACACTCTATGCTTAGTGCCCTTTGAGTGCATTATCTAGGAATGAACCTGGTAGAGCATCCCACACAAACGAATGCTCCACATGCGGGTTTCACATGCCACCAACTCCACATTCACAGGCAACTTCAGCGCCACAGCCGTTTTCAGATAGCCCTCAATGCAAGGGCTCTAGACGCAAATATTGGTGTGAGAGCTAATTCAATCAAGGAAACACTGCATGTTGGTGAAAGGGCATATTGAAGAAGGATCAGCCGAGTGGTTCTTGTGGGAGAACAACTCCATTTGGCTCACTAACTTCACACACCATCAGGCTTCCAAGCAGCTCTCAAGGAAACTCAGTTTTCACACTCTATGCTTAGTGCCCTTTGAGTGCATTATCTAGGAATGAACCTGGTAGAGCATCCCACACAAACGAATGCTCCACATGCGGGTTTCACATGCCACCAACTCCACATTCACAGGCAACTTCAGCGCCACAGCCGTTTTCAGATAGCCCTCAATGCAAAGGCTCTAGACGCAAATATTGGTGTGAGAGCTAATTCAATCAAGGAAACAACTGCATGTTGGTGAAGGGCATATTGAAGAAGGATCAGCCGAGTGGTTCTTGTGGGAGAACAACTCCATTTGAGGCTCACTAACTTCACACACCATCAGGCTTCCAAGCAGCTCTCAAGGAAACTCAGTTTTCACACTCTATGCTTAGCGCCCTTTGTATGGCTAGGACTGAAATGAACCTGGTAGAGCATCCCACACAAACAAATGCTCCACATGCGGGTTTCACATGCCACCAACTCCACATTCACAAGCAACTTCAGCGCCACAGCCGTTTTCAGATAGCCCTCAATGCAAAGGCTCTAGACGCAAATATTGGTGTGAGAGCTAATTCAATCAAGGAAACACT
This sequence comes from Ochotona princeps, assembly GCF_030435755.1. NCBI lineage: Eukaryota > Metazoa > Chordata > Mammalia > Lagomorpha > Ochotonidae > Ochotona > Ochotona princeps. The sequence goes on along the minus strand of NW_026698696.1, from coordinate 30,300 downwards.
GCATGTTGGTGAAAGGGCATATTGAAGAAGGATCAGCCGAGTGGTTCTTGTGGGAGAACAACTCCATTTGGCTCACTAACTTCACACACCATCAGGCTTCCAAGCAGCTCTCAAGGAAACTCAGTTTTCCACACTCTATGTTTAGTGCCCTTTGAGTGCATTATCTAGGAATGAACCTGGTAGTGTAGAGCATCCCACACAAACGAATGCTCCACATGCGGGTTTCACATGCCACCAACTCCACATTCACAGGCAACTTCAGCGCCACAGCCGTTTCAGATAGCTCTCAATGCAAAGTCTCTAGACGCAAATATTGATGTGAGAGCTAATTCAATCAAGGAAACACTGCATGTTGGTGAAGGACATATTGAAGAAGGATCAGCCGAGTGGTTCTTGTGGGAGAACAACTCCATTTGGCTCACTAACTTCACACACCATCAGGCTTCCAAGCAGCTCTCAAGGAAACTCAGTTTTCACACTCTATGCTTAGTGCCCTTTGTGTGCCTAGGACTGAAATGAAGCTTGGTCAGCATCCCACACAAACGAATGCTCCACATGCGGGTTTCACATGCCACCAACTCCACATTCACAGGCAACTTCAGCGCCACAGCCGTTTTCAGATAGCCCTCAATGCAAAGGCTCTAGACGCAAATATTGGTGTGAGAGCTAATTCAATCAAGGAAACACTGCATGTTGGTGAAGGGCATATTGAAGAAGGATCAGCCGAGTGGTTCTTGTGGGAGAACAACTCCATTTGGCTCACTAACTTCACACACCATCAGGCTTCCAAGCAGCTCTCAAGGAAACTCAGTTTTCACACTCTATGCTTAGTGCCCTTGGTATGGCTAGGACTGAAATGAACCTGGTAGAGCATCCCACACAAACGAATGCTCCACATGCGGGTTTCACATGCCACCAACTCCACATTCACAGGCAACTTCAGCGCCACAGCCGTTTTCAGATAGCCCTCAATGCAAGGGCTCTAGACGCAAATATTGGTGTGAGAGCTAATTCAATCAAGGAAACACTGCATGTTGGTGAAGGGCATATTGAAGAAGGATCAGCCGAGTGGTTCTTGTGGGAGAACAACTCCATTTGGCTCACTAACTTCACACACCATCAGGCTTCCAAGCAGCTCTCAAGGAAACTCAGTTTTCACACTCTAAGTTTAGTTCCCTATGAGTGCATTATCTAGGAATGAACCTGGTAGAGCATCCCACACAAACGAATGCTCCACATGCGGGTTTCACATGCCACCAACTCCACATTCACAGGCAACTTCAGCGCCACAGCCGTTTTCAGATAGCCCTCAATGCAAAGGCTCTAGACGCAAATATTGGTGTGAGAGCTAATTCAATCAAGGAAACACTGCATGTTGGTGAAGGGCATATTGAAGAAGGATCAGCCGAGTGGTTCTTGTGGGAGAACAACTCCATTTGGCTCACTAACTTCACACACCATCAGGCTTCCAAGCAGCTCTCAAGGAAACTCAGTTTTCACACTCTATGCTTAGTGCCCTTTGTATGGCTAGGACTGAAATGAACCTTGTAGAGCATCCCACACAAACGAATGCTCCACATGCGGGTTTCACATGCCACCAACTCCACATTCACAGGCAACTTCAGCGCCACAGCCGTTTTCAGATAGCCCTCAATGCAAAGGCTCTAGACGCAAATATTGGTGTGAGAGCTAATTCAATCAAGGAAACACTGCATGTTGGTGAAGGGCATATTGAAGAAGGATCAGCCAAGTGGTTCTTGTGGGAGAACAACTCCATTTGGCTCACTAACTTCACACACCATCAGGCTTCCAAGCAGCTCTCAAGGAAACTCAGTTTTCACACTCTATGCTTAGTGCCCTTTGAGTGCATTATCTAGGAATGAACCTGGTAGAGCATCCCACAGAAACGAATGCTCCACATGCGGGTTTCACATGCCACCAACTCCACATTCACAGGCAACTTCAGCGCCACAGCCGTTTTCAGATAGCCCTCAATGCAAGGGCTCTAGACGCAAATATTGGTGTGAGAGCTAATTCAATCAAGGAAACACTGCATGTTGGTGAAGGGCATATTGAAGAAGGATCAGCCGAGTGGTTCTTGTGGGAGAACAACTCCATTTGGCTCACTAACTTCACACACCATCAGGCTTCCAAGCAGCTCTCAAGGAAACTCAGTTTTCACACTCTATGTTTAGTTCCCTATGAGTGCATTATCTAGGAATGAACCTGGTAGAGCATCCCACACAAACGAATGCTCCACATGCGGGTTTCACATGCCACCAACTCCACATTCACAGGCAACTTCAGCGCCACAGCCGTTTTCAGATAGCTCTCAATGCAAAGGCTCTAGACGCAAATATTGGTGTGAGAGCTAATTCAATCAAGGAAACACTGCATGTTGGTGAAGGGCATATTGAAGAAGGATCAGCCGAGTGGTTCTTGTGGGAGAACAACTCCATTTGGCTCACTAACTTCACACACCATCAGGCTTCCAAGCAGCTCTCAAGGAAACTCAGTTTTCACACTCTATGCTTAGTGCCCTTTGTATGGCTAGGACTGAAAAGAACCTGGTAGAGCATCCCACACAAACGAATGCTCCACATGCGGGTTTCACATGCCACCAACTCCACATTCACAGGCAACTTCAGCGCCACAGCCGTTTTCAGATAGCCCTCAATGCAAAGGCTCTAGACGCAAATATTGGTGTGAGAGCTAATTCAATCAAGGAAACACTGCATGTTGGTGAAGGGCATATTGAAGAAGGATCAGCCGAGTGGTTCTTGTGGGAGAACAACTCCATTTGGCTCACTAACTTCACACACCATCAGGCTTCCCAGCAGCTCTCAAGGAAACTCAGTTTTCGCACTCTATGCTTAGTGCCCTTTGAGTGCATTATCTAGGAATGAACCTGGTAGAGCATCCCACACAAACGAATGCTCCACATGCGGGTTTCACATGCCACCAACTCCACATTCACAGGCAACTTCAGCGCCACAGCCATTTTCAGATAGCCCTCAATGCAAGGGCTCTAGACGCAAATATTGGTGTGAGAGCTAATTCAATCAAGGAAACACTGCATGTTGGTGAAGGGCATATTGAAGAAGGATCAGCCGAGTGGTTCTTGTGGGAGAACAACTCCATTTGGCTCACTAACTTCACACACCATCAGGCTTCCAAGCAGCTCTCAAGGAAACTCAGTTTTCACACTCTATGTTTAGTTCCCTATGAGTGCATTATCTAGGAATGAACCTGGTAGAGCATCCCACACAAACGAATGCTCCACATGCGGGTTTCACATGCCACCAACTCCACATTCACAGGCAACTTCAGCGCCACAGCCGTTTTCAGATAGCCCTCAATGCAAAGGCTCTAGACGCAAATATTGGTGTGAGAGCTAATTCAATCAAGGAAACACTGCATGTTGGTGAAGGGCATATTGAAGAAGGATCAGCCGAGTGGTTCTTGTGGGAGAACAACTCCATTTGGCTCACTAACTTCACACACCATCAGGCTTCCAAGCAGCTCTCAAGGAAACTCAGTTTTCACACTCTATGCTTAGTGCCCTTTGTGTGCCTAGGACTGAAATGAAGCTTGGTCAGCATCCCACAGAAACGAATGCTCCACATGCGGGTTTCACATGCCACCAACTCCACATTCACAGGCAACTTCAGCGCCACAGCCGTTTTCAGATAGCCCTCAATGCAAAGGCTCTAGACGCAAATATTGGTGTGAGAGCTAATTCAATCAAGGAAACACTGCATGTTGGTGAAGGGCATATTGAAGAAGGATCAGCCGAGTGGTTCTTGTGGGAGAACAACTCCATTTGGCTCACTAACTTCACACACCATCAGGCTTCCAAGCAGCTCTCAAGGAAACTCAGTTTTCACACTCTATGTTTAGTGCACTTTGAATGCATTATCTAGGAATGAACCTGGTAGAGCATCCCACACAAACAAATGCTCCACATGCGGGTTTCACATGCCACCAACTCTACATTCACAGGCAACTTCAGCGCCACAGCCGTTTTCAGATAGCCCTCAATGCAAAGGCTCTAGATGCAAATATTGGTGTGAGAGCTAATTCAATCAAGGAAACACTGCATGTTGGTGAAGGGCATATTGAAGAAGGATCAGCCGAGTGGTTCTTGTGGGAGAACAACTCCATTTGGCTCACTAACTTCACACACCATCAGGCTTCCAAGCAGCTCTCAAGGAAACTCAGTTTTCACACTCTATGCTTAGTGCCCTTTGAGTGCATTATCTAGGAATGAACCTGGTAGAGCATCCCACACAAACGAATGCTCCACATGCGGGTTTCACATGCCACAAACTCCACATTCACAGGCAACTTCAGCGCCACAGCCGTTTTCAGATAGCCCTCAATGCAAAGGCTCTAGACGCAAATATTGGTGTGAGAGCTAATTCAATCAAGGAAACACTGCATGTTGGTGAAGGGCATATTGAAGAAGAATCAGCCGAGTGGTTCTTGTGGGAGAACAACTCCATTTGGCTCACTAACTTCACACACCATCAGGCTTCCAAGCAGCTCTCAAGGAAACTCAGTTTTCACACTCTATGTTTAGTGCACTTTGAATGCATTATCTAGGAATGAACCTGGTAGAGCATCCCACACAAACAAATGCTCCACATGCGGGTTTCACATGCCACCAACTCCACATTCACAGGCAACTTCAGCGCCACAGCCGTTTTCAGATAGCCCTCAATGCAAAGGCTCTAGATGCAAATATTGGTGTGAGAGCTAATTCAATCAAGGAAACAGTGCATGTTGGTGAAGGGCATATTGAAGAAGGATCAGCCGAGTGGTTCTTGTGGGAGAACAACTCCATTTGGCTCACTAACTTCACACACCATCAGGCTTCCAAGCAGCTCTCAAGGAAACTCAGGTTTCACACTCTATGCTTAGTGCCCTTTGAGTGCATTATCTAGGAATGAACCTGGTAGAGCATCCCACACAAACGAATGCTCCACATGCGGGTTTCACATGCCACCAACTCCACATTCACAGGCAACTTCAGCGCCACAGCCGTTTTCAGATAGCCCTCAATGCAAAGGCTCTAGATGCAAATATTGGTGTGAGAGCTAATTCAATCAAGGAAACACTGCATGTTGGTGAAGGGCATATTGAAGAAGGATCAGCCGAGTGGTTCTTGTGGGAGAACAACTCCATTTGGCTCACTAACTTCACACACCATCAGGCTTCCAAGCAGCTCTCAAGGAAACTCAGTTTTCACACTCTATGCTTAGTGCCCTTTGAGTGCATTATCTAGGAATGAACCTGGTAGAGCATCCTACACAAACGAATGCTCCACATGCGGGTTTCACATGCCACCAACTCCACATTCACAGGCAACTTCAGCGCCACAGCCGTTTTCAGATAGCCCTCAATGCAAAGGCTCTAGACGCAAATATTGGTGTGAGAGCTAATTCAATCAAGGAAACACTGCATGTTGGTGAAGGGCATATTGAAGAAGGATCAGCCAAGTGGTTCTTGTGGGAGAACAACTCCATTTGGCTCACTAACTACACACACCATCAGGCTTCCAAGCAGCTCTCAAGGAAACTCAGTTTTCACACTCTATGCTTAGTGCCCTTTGAGTGCATTATCTAGGAATGAACCTGGTAGAGCATCCCACACAAACGAATGCTCCACATGCGGGTTTCACATGCCACCAACTCCACATTCACAGGCAACTTCAGCGCCACAGCCGTTTTCAGATAGCCCTCAATGCAAAGGCTCTAGACGCAAATATTGGTGTGAGAGCTAATTCAATCAAGGAAACACTGCATGTTGGTGAAGGGCATATTGAAGAAGGATCAGCCGAGTGGTTCTTGTGGGAGAACAACTCCATTTGGCTCACTAACTTCACACACCATCAGGCTTCCAAGCAGCTCTCAAGGAAACTCAGGTTTCACACTCTATGTTTAGTGCACTTTGAATGCATTATCTAGGAATGAACCTGGTAGAGCATCCCACACAAACAAATGCTCCACATGCGGGTTTCACATGCCACCAACTCCACATTCACAGGCAACTTCAGCGCCACAGCCGTTTTCAGATAGCCCTCAATGCAAAGGCTCTAGATGCAAATATTGGTGTGAGAGCTAATTCAATCAAGGAAACAGTGCATGTTGGTGAAGGGCATATTGAAGAAGGATCAGCCGAGTGGTTCTTGTGGGAGAACAACTCCATTTGGCTCACTAACTTCACACACCATCAGGCTTCCAAGCAGCTCTCAAGGAAACTCAGGTTTCACACTCTATGCTTAGTGCCCTTTGAGTGCATTATCTAGGAATGAACCTGGTAGAGCATCCCACACAAACGAATGCTCCACATGCGGGTTTCACATGCCACCAACTCCACATTCACAGGCAACTTCAGCGCCACAGCCGTTTTCAGATAGCCCTCAATGCAAAGGCTCTAGATGCAAATATTGGTGTGAGAGCTAATTCAATCAAGGAAACACTGCATGTTGGTGAAGGGCATATTGAAGAAGGATCAGCCGAGTGGTTCTTGTGGGAGAACAACTCCATTTGGCTCACTAACTTCACACACCATCAGGCTTCCAAGCAGCTCTCAAGGAAACTCAGTTTTCACACTCTATGCTTAGTGCCCTTTGAGTGCATTATCTAGGAATGAACCTGGTAGAGCATCCTACACAAACGAATGCTCCACATGCGGGTTTCACATGCCACCAACTCCACATTCACAGGCAACTTCAGCGCCACAGCCGTTTTCAGATAGCCCTCAATGCAAAGGCTCTAGACGCAAATATTGGTGTGAGAGCTAATTCAATCAAGGAAACACTGCATGTTGGTGAAGGGCATATTGAAGAAGGATCAGCCAAGTGGTTCTTGTGGGAGAACAACTCCATTTGGCTCACTAACTACACACACCATCAGGCTTCCAAGCAGCTCTCAAGGAAACTCAGTTTTCACACTCTATGCTTAGTGCCCTTTGAGTGCATTATCTAGGAATGAACCTGGTAGAACATCCCACACAAACGAATGCTCCACATGCGGGTTTCACATGCCACCAACTCCACATTCACAGGCAACTTCAGCGCCACAGCCGTTTTCAGATAGCCCTCAATGCAAAGGCTCTAGACGCAAATATTGGTGTGAGAGCTAATTCAATCAAGGAAACACTGCATGTTGGTGAAGGGCATATTGAAGAAGGATCAGCCGAGTGGTTCTTGTGGGAGAACAACTCCATTTGGCTCACTAACTTCACACACCATCAGGCTTCCAAGCAGCTCTCAAGGAAACTCAGTTTTCACACTCTATGCTTAGTGCCCTTTGTATGGCTAGGACTGAAATGAACCTGGTAGAGCATCCCACACAAACGAATGCTCCACATGCGGGTTTCACATGCCACCAACTCCACATTCACAGGCAACTTCAGCGCCACAGCCGTTTTCAGATAGCTCTCAATGCAAAGGCTCTAGACGCAAATATTGGTGTGAGAGCTAATTCAATCAAGGAAACACTGCATGTTGGTGAAGGGCATATTGAAGAAGGATCAGCCGAGTGGTTCTTGTGGGAGAACAACTCCATTTGGCTCACTAACTTCACACACCATCAGGCTTCCAAGCAGCTCTCAAGGAAACTCAGTTTTCACACTCTATGCTTAGTGCCCTTTGAGTGCATTATCTAGGAATGAACCTGGTAGAGCATCCCACACAAACGAATGCTCCACATGCGGGTTTCACATGCCACCAACTCCACATTCACAGGCAACTTCAGCGCCACAGCCGTTTTCAGATAGCCCTCAATGCAAGGGCTCTAGACGCAAATATTGGTGTGAGAGCTAATTCAATCAAGGAAACACTGCATGTTGGTGAAGGGCATATTGAAGAAGGATCAGCCGAGTGGTTCTTGTGGGAGAACAACTCCATTTGGCTCACTAACTTCACACACCATCAGGCTTCCAAGCAGCTCTCAAGGAAACTCAGTTTTCACACTCTATGTTTAGTTCCCTATGAGTGCCTTATCTAGGAATGAACCTGGTAGAGCATCCCACACAAACGAATGCTCCACATGCGGGTTTCACATGCCACCAACTCCACATTCACAGGCAACTTCAGCGCCACAGCTGTTTTCAGATAGCCCTCAATGCAAAGGCTCTAGACGCAAATATTGGTGTGAGAGCTAATTCAATCAAGGAAACACTGCATGTTGGTGAAGGGCATATTGAAGAAGGATCAGCCGAGTGGTTCTTGTGGGAGAACAACTCCATTTGGCTCACTAACTTCACACACCATCAGGCTTCCAAGCAGCTCTCAAGGAAACTCAGGTTTCACACTCTATGTTTAGTGCACTTTGAATGCATTATCTAGGAATGAACCTGGTAGAGCATCCCACACAAACAAATGCTCCACATGCGGGTTTCACATGCCACCAACTCCACATTCACAGGCAACTTCAGCGCCACAGCCGTTTTCAGATAGCCCTCAATGCAAAGGCTCTAGATGCAAATATTGGTGTGAGAGCTAATTCAATCAAGGAAACAGTGCATGTTGGTGAAGGGCATATTGAAGAAGGATCAGCCGAGTGGTTCTTGTGGGAGAACAACTCCATTTGGCTCACTAACTTCACACACCATCAGGCTTCCAAGCAGCTCTCAAGGAAACTCAGGTTTCACACTCTATGCTTAGTGCCCTTTGAGTGCATTATCTAGGAATGAACCTGGTAGAGCATCCCACACAAACGAATGCTCCACATGCGGGTTTCACATGCCACCAACTCCACATTCACAGGCAACTTCAGCGCCACAGCCGTTTTCAGATAGCCCTCAATGCAAAGGCTCTAGATGCAAATATTGGTGTGAGAGCTAATTCAATCAAGGAAACACTGCATGTTGGTGAAGGGCATATTGAAGAAGGATCAGCCGAGTGGTTCTTGTGGGAGAACAACTCCATTTGGCTCACTAACTTCACACACCATCAGGCTTCCAAGCAGCTCTCAAGGAAACTCAGTTTTCACACTCTATGCTTAGTGCCCTTTGAGTGCATTATCTAGGAATGAACCTGGTAGAGCATCCTACACAAACGAATGCTCCACATGCGGGTTTCACATGCCACCAACTCCACATTCACAGGCAACTTCAGCGCCACAGCCGTTTTCAGATAGCCCTCAATGCAAAGGCTCTAGACGCAAATATTGGTGTGAGAGCTAATTCAATCAAGGAAACACTGCATGTTGGTGAAGGGCATATTGAAGAAGGATCAGCCAAGTGGTTCTTGTGGGAGAACAACTCCATTTGGCTCACTAACTACACACACCATCAGGCTTCCAAGCAGCTCTCAAGGAAACTCAGTTTTCACACTCTATGCTTAGTGCCCTTTGAGTGCATTATCTAGGAATGAACCTGGTAGAGCATCCCACACAAACGAATGCTCCACATGCGGGTTTCACATGCCACCAACTCCACATTCACAGGCAACTTCAGCGCCACAGCCGTTTTCAGATAGCCCTCAATGCAAAGGCTCTAGACGCAAATATTGGTGTGAGAGCTAATTCAATCAAGGAAACACTGCATGTTGGTGAAGGGCATATTGAAGAAGGATCAGCCGAGTGGTTCTTGTGGGAGAACAACTCCATTTGGCTCACTAACTTCACACACCATCAGGCTTCCAAGCAGCTCTCAAGGAAACTCAGTTTTCACACTCTATGCTTAGTGCCCTTTGAGTGCATTATCTAGGAATGAACCTGGTAGAGCATCCCACACAAACGAATGCTCCACATGCGGGTTTCACATGCCACCAACTCCACATTCACAGGCAACTTCAGCGCCACAGCCGTTTTCAGATAGCCCTCAATGCAAGGGCTCTAGACGCAAATATTGGTGTGAGAGCTAATTCAATCAAGGAAACACTGCATGTTGGTGAAGGGCATATTGAAGAAGGATCAGCCGAGTGGTTCTTGTGGGAGAACAACTCCATTTGGCTCACTAACTTCACACACCATCAGGCTTCCAAGCAGCTCTCAAGGAAACTCAGTTTTCACACTCTATGTTTAGTTCCCTATGAGTGCCTTATCTAGGAATGAACCTGGTAGAGCATCCCACACAAACGAATGCTCCACATGCGGGTTTCACATGCCACCAACTCCACATTCACAGGCAACTTCAGCGCCACAGCTGTTTTCAGATAGCCCTCAATGCAAAGGCTCTAGACGCAAATATTGGTGTGAGAGCTAATTCAATCAAGGAAACACTGCATGTTGGTGAAGGGCATATTGAAGAAGGATCAGCCGAGTGGTTCTTGTGGGAGAACAACTCCATTTGGCTCACTAACTTCACACACCATCAGGCTTCCAAGCAGCTCTCAAGGAAACTCAGTTTTCACACTCTATGCTTAGTGCCCTTTGTGTGCCTAGGACTGAAATGAAGCTTGGTCAGCATCCCACAGAAACGAATGCTCCACATGCGGGTTTCACATGCCACCAACTCCACATTCACAGGCAACTTCAGCGCCACAGCCGTTTTCAGATAGCCCTCAATGCAAAGGCTCTAGACGCAAATATTGGTGTGAGAGCTAATTCAATCAAGGAAACACTGCATGTTGGTGAAGGGCATATTGAAGAAGGATCAGCCGAGTGGTTCTTGTGGGAGAACAACTCCATTTGGCTCACTAACTTCACACACCATCAGGCTTCCAAGCAGCTCTCAAGGAAACTCAGTTTTCACACTCTATGCTTAGTGCCCTTTGTATGGCTAGGACTGAAATGAACCTGGTAGAGCATCCCACACAAACGAATGCTCCACATGCGGGTTTCACATGCCACCAACTCCACATTCACAGGCAACTTCAGCGCCACAGCCGTTTTCAGATAGCCCTCAATGCAAAGGCTCTAGACGCAAATATTGGTGTGAGAGCTAATTCAATCAAGGAAACACTGCATGTTGGTGAATTGCATATTGAAGAAGGATCAGCCGAGTGGTTCTTGTGGGAGAACAACTCCATTTGGCTCACTAACTTCACACACCATCAGGCTTCCAAGCAGCTCTCAAGGAAACTCAGTTTTCACACTCTATGTTTAGTGCACTTTGAATGCATTATCTAGGAATGAACCTGGTAGAGCATCCCACACAAACGAATGCTCCACATGCGGGTTTCACATGCCACCAACTCTACATTCACAGGCAACTTCAGCGCCACAGCCGTTTTCAGATAGCCCTCAATGCAAAGGCTCTAGATGCAAATATTGGTGTGAGAGCTAATTCAATCAAGGAAACACTGCATGTTGGTGAAGGGCATATTGAAGAAGGATCAGCCGAGTGGTTCTTGTGGGAGAACAACTCCATTTGGCTCACTAACTTCACACACCATCAGGCTTCCAAGCAGCTCTCAAGGAAACTCAGTTTTCACACTCTATGCTTAGTGCCCTTTGAGTGCATTATCTAGGAATGAACCTGGTAGAGCATCCCACACAAACGAATGCTCCACATGCGGGTTTCACATGCCACCAACTCCACATTCACAGGCAACTTCAGCGCCACAGCCGTTTTCAGATAGCCCTCAATGCAAAGGCTCTAGACGCAAATATTGGTGTGAGAGCTAATTCAATCAAGGAAACACTGCATGTTGGTGAAGGGCATATTGAAGAAGGATCAGCCGAGTGGTTCTTGTGGGAGAACAACTCCATTTGGCTCACTAACTTCACACACCATCAGGCTTCCAAGCAGCTGTCAAGGAAACTCAGTTTTCACACGCTATGTTTAGTGCACTTTGAATGCATTATCTAGGAATGAACCTGGTAGAGCATCCCACACAAACAAATGCTCCACATGCGGGTTTCACATGCCACCAACTCCACATTCACAGGCAACTTCAGCGCCACAGCCGTTTTCAGATAGCCCTCAATGCAAAGGCTCTAGATGCAAATATTGGTGTGAGAGCTAATTCAATCAAGGAAACAGTGCATGTTGGTGAAGGGCATATTGAAGAAGGATCAGCCGAGTGGTTCTTGTGGGAGAACAACTCCATTTGGCTCACTAACTTCACACACCATCAGGCTTCCAAGCAGCTCTCAAGGAAACTCAGGTTTCACACTCTATGCTTAGTGCCCTTTGAGTGCATTATCTAGGAATGAACCTGGTAGAGCATCCCACACAAACGAATGCTCCACATGCGGGTTTCACATGCCACCAACTCCACATTCACAGGCAACTTCAGCGCCACAGCCGTTTTCAGATAGCCCTCAATGCAAAGGCTCTAGATGCAAATATTGGTGTGAGAGCTAATTCAATCAAGGAAACACTGCATGTTGGTGAAGGGCATATTGAAGAAGGATCAGCCGAGTGGTTCTTGTGGGAGAACAACTCCATTTGGCTCACTAACTTCACACACCATCAGGCTTCCAAGCAGCTCTCAAGGAAACTCAGTTTTCACACTCTATGCTTAGTGCCCTTTGTGTGCCTATGACTGAAATGAAGCTTGGTCAGCATCCCACAGAAACGAATGCTCCACATGCGGGTTTCACATGCCACCAACTCCACATTCACCGGCAACTTCAGCGCCACAGCCGTTTTCAGATAGCCCTCAATGCAAAGGCTCTAGACGCAAATATTGGTGTGAGAGCTAATTCAATCAAGGAAACACTGCATGTTGGTGAAGGACATATTGAAGAAGGATCAGCCGAGTGGTTCTTGTGGGAGAACAACTCCATTTGGCTCACTAACTTCACACACCATCAGGCTTCCAAGCAGCTCTCAAGGAAACTCAGTTTTCACACTCTATGTTTAGTGCCCTTTGAATGCATTATCTAGGAATGAACCTGGTAGAGCATCCCACACAAACAAATGCTCCACATGCGGGTTTCACATGCCACCAACTCCACATTCACAGGCAACTTCAGCGCCACAGCCGTTTTCAGATAGCCCTCAATGCAAAGTCTCTAGACGCAAATATTGGTGTGAGAGCTAATTCAATCAAGGAAACACTGCATGTTGGTGAAGGGCATATTGAAGAAGGATCAGCCGAGTGGTTCTTGTGGGAGAACAACTCCATTTGGCTCACTAACTTCACACACCATCAGGCTTCCAAGCAGCTCTCAAGGAAACTCAGTTTTCACACTCTATGCTTAGTGCCCTTTGAGTGCATTATCTAGGAATGAACCTGGTAGAGCATCCCACACAAACGAATGCTCCACATGCGGGTTTCACATGCCACCAACTCCACATTCACAGGCAACTTCAGCGCCACAGCCGTTTTCAGATAGCCCTCAATGCAAGGGCTCTAGACGCAAATATTGGTGTGAGAGCTAATTCAATCAAGGAAACACTGCATGTTGGTGAAGGGCATATTGAAGAAGGATCAGCCGAGTGGTTCTTGTGGGAGAACAACTCCATTTGGCTCACTAACTTCACACACCATCAGGCTTCCAAGCAGCTCTCAAGGAAACTCAGTTTTCACACTCTATGTTTAGTTCCCTATGAGTGCATTATCTAGGAATGAACCTGGTAGAGCATCCCACACAAACGAATGCTCCACATGCGGGTTTCACATGCCACCAACTCCACATTCACAGGCAACTTCAGCGCCACAGCCGTTTTCAGATAGCCCTCAATGCAAAGGCTCTAGACGCAAATATTGGTGTGAGAGCTAATTCAATCAAGGAAACACTGCATGTTGGTGAAGGGCATATTGAAGAAGGATCAGCCGAGTGGTTCTTGTGGGAGAACAACTCCATTTGGCTCACTAACTTCACACACCATCAGGCTTCCAAGCAGCTCTCAAGGAAACTCAGTTTTCACACTCTATGCTTAGTGCCCTTTGTGTGCCTAGGACTGAAATGAAGCTTGGTCAGCATCCCACAGAAACGAATGCTCCACATGCGGGTTTCACATGCCACCAACTCCACATTCACAGGCAACTTCAGCGCCACAGCCGTTTTCAGATAGCCCTCAATGCAAAGGCTCTAGACGCAAATATTGGTGTGAGAGCTAATTCAATCAAGGAAACACTGCATGTTGGTGAAGGGCATATTGAAGAAGGATCAGCCGAGTGGTTCTTGTGGGAGAACAACTCCATTTGGCTCACTAACTTCACACACCATCAGGCTTCCAAGCAGCTCTCAAGGAAACTCAGTTTTCACACTCTATGCTTAGTGCCCTTTGTATGGCTAGGACTGAAATGAACCTGGTAGAGCATCCCACACAAACGAATGCTCCACATGCGGGTTTCACATGCCACCAACTCCACATTCACAGGCAACTTCAGCGCCACAGCCGTTTTCAGATAGCCCTCAATGCAAAGGCTCTAGACGCAAATATTGGTGTGAGAGCTAATTCAATCAAGGAAACACTGCATGTTGGTGACGGGCATATTGAAGAAGGATCAGCCGAGTGGTTCTTGTGGGAGAACAACTCCATTTGGCTCACTAACTTCACACACCATCAGGCTTCCAAGCAGCTCTCAAGGAAACTCAGTTTTCACACTCTATGCTTAGTGCCCTTTGTGTGCCTAGGACTGAAATGAAGCTTGGTCAGCATCCCACAGAAACGAATGCTCCACATGCGGGTTTCACATGCCACCAACTCCACATTCACAGGCAACTTCAGCGCCACAGCCGTTTTCAGATAGCCCTCAATGCAAAGGCTCTAGACGCAAATATTGGTGTGAGAGCTAATTCAATCAAGGAAACACTGCATGTTGGTGAAGGGCATATTGAAGAAGGATCAGCCGAGTGGTTCTTGTGGGAGAACAACTCCATTTGGCTCACTAACTTCACACACCATCAGGCTTCCAAGCAGCTCTCAAGGAAACTCAGTTTTCACACTCTATGCTTAGTGCCCTTTGTATGGCTAGGACTGAAATGAACCTGGTAGAGCATCCCACACAAACGAATGCTCCACATGCGGGTTTCACATGCCACCAACTCCACATTCACAGGCAACTTCAGCGCCACAGCCGTTTTCAGATAGCTCTCAATGCAAAGGCTCTAGACGCAAATATTGGTGTGAGAGCTAATTCAATCAAGGAAACACTGCATGTTGGTGAAGGGCATATTGAAGAAGGATCAGCCGAGTGGTTCTTGTGGGAGAACAACTCCATTTGGCTCACTAACTTCACACACCATCAGGCTTCCAAGCAGCTCTCAAGGAAACTCAGTTTTCACACTCTATGTTTAGTGCCCTTTGAATGCATTATCTAGGAATGAACCTGGTAGAGCATCCCACACAAACAAATGCTCCACATGCGGGTTTCACATGCCACCAACTCCACATTCACAGGCAACTTCAGCGCCACAGCCGTTTTCAGATAGCCCTCAATGCAAAGGCTCTAGACGCAAATATTGGTGTGAGAGCTAATTCAATCAAGGAAACACTGCATGTTGGTGAAGGGCATATTGAAGAAGGATCAGCCGAGTGGTTCTTGTGGGAGAACAACTCCATTTGGCTCACTAACTTCACACACCATCAGGCTTCCAAGCAGCTCTCAAGGAAACTCAGTTTTCACACTCTATGCTTAGTGCCCTTTGTGTGCCTAGGACTGAAATGAAGCTTGGTCAGCATCCCACACAAACGAATGCTCCACATGCGGGTTTCACATGCCACCAACTCCACATTCACAGGCAACTTCAGCGCCACAGCCGTTTTCAGATAGCCCTCAATGCAAAGGCTCTAGACGCAAATATTGGTGTGAGAGCTAATTCAATCAAGGAAACACTGCATGTTGGTGAAGGGCATATTGAAGAAGGATCAGCCGAGTGGTTCTTGTGGGAGAACAACTCCATTTGGCTCACTAACTTCACACACCATCAGGCTTCCAAGCAGCTCTCAAGGAAACTCAGTTTTCACACTCTATGTTTAGTGCCCTTTGAATGCATTATCTAGGAATGAACCTGGTAGAGCATCCCACACAAACAAATGCTCCACATGCGGGTTTCACATGCCACCAACTCCACATTCACAGGCAACTTCAGCGCCACAGCCGTTTTCAGATAGCCCTCAATGCAAAGGCTCTAGACGCAAATATTGGTGTGAGAGCTAATTCAATCAAGGAAACACTGCATGTTGGTGAAGGGCATATTGAAGAAGGATCAGCCGAGTGGTTCTTGTGGGAGAACAACTCCATTTGGCTCACTAACTTCACACACCATCAGGCTTCCAAGCAGCTCTCAAGGAAACTCAGTTTTCACACTCTATGCTTAGTGCCCTTTGAGTGCATTATCTAGGAATGAACCTGGTAGAGCATCCCACACAAACGAATGCTCCACATGCGGGTTTCACATGCCACCAACTCCACATTCACAGGCAACTTCAGCGCCACAGCCGTTTTCAGATAGCCCTCAATGCAAGGGCTCTAGACGCAAATATTGGTGTGAGAGCTAATTCAATCAAGGAAACACTGCATGTTGGTGAAGGGCATATTGAAGAAGGATCAGCCGAGTGGTTCTTGTGGGAGAACAACTCCATTTGGCTCACTAACTTCACACACCATCAGGCTTCCAAGCAGCTCTCAAGGAAACTCAGTTTTCACACTCTATGTTTAGTTCCCTATGAGTGCATTATCTAGGAATGAACCTGGTAGAGCATCCCACACAAACGAATGCTCCACATGCGGGTTTCACATGCCACCAACTCCACATTCACAGGCAACTTCAGCGCCACAGCCGTTTTCAGATAGCCCTCAATGCAAAGGCTCTAGACGCAAATATTGGTGTGAGAGCTAATTCAATCAAGGAAACACTGCATGTTGGTGAAGGGCATATTGAAGAAGGATCAGCCGAGTGGTTCTTGTGGGAGAACAACTCCATTTGGCTCACTAACTTCACACACCATCAGGCTTCCAAGCAGCTCTCAAGGAAACTCAGTTTTCACACTCTATGCTTAGTGCCCTTTGTGTGCCTAGGACTGAAATGAAGCTTGGTCAGCATCCCACAGAAACGAATGCTCCACATGCGGGTTTCACATGCCACAAACTCCACATTCACAGGCAACTTCAGCGCCAAAGCCGTTTTCAGATAGCCCTCAATGCAAAGGCTCTAGACGCAAATATTGGTGTGAGAGCTAATTCAATCAAGGAAACACTGCATGTTGGTGAAGGGCATATTGAAGAAGGATCAGCCGAGTGGTTCTTGTGGGAGAACAACTCCATTTGGCTCACTAACTTCACACACCATCAGGCTTCCAAGCAGCTCTCAAGGAAACTCAGTTTTCACACTCTAAGTTTAGTTCCCTATGAGTGCATTATCTAGGAATGAACCTGGTAGAGCATCCCACACAAACGAATGCTCCACATGCGGGTTTCACATGCCACCAACTCCACATTCACAGGCAACTTCAGCGCCACAGCCGTTTTCAGATAGCTCTCAATGCAAAGTCTCTAGACGCAAATATTGGTGTGAGAGCTAATTCAATCAAGGAAACACTGCATGTTGGTGAAGGACATATTGAAGAAGGATCAGCCGAGTGGTTCTTGTGGGAGAACAACTCCATTTGGCTCACTAACTTCACACACCATCAGGCTTCCAAGCAGCTCTCAAGGAAACTCAGTTTTCACACTCTATGCTTAGTGCCCTTTGTGTGCCTAGGACTGAAATGAAGCTTGGTCAGCATCCCACAGAAACGAATGCTCCACATGCGGGTTTCACATGCCACCAACTCCACATTCACAGGCAACTTCAGCGCCACAGCCGTTTTCAGATAGCCCTCAATGCAAAGGCTCTAGACGCAAATATTGGTGTGAGAGCTAATTCAATCAAGGAAACACTGCATGTTGGTGAAGGGCATATTGAAGAAGGATCAGCCGAGTGGTTCTTGTGGGAGAACAACTCCATTTGGCTCACTAACTTCACACACCATCAGGCTTCCAAGCAGCTCTCAAGGAAACTCAGGTTTCACACTCTAAGTTTAGTTCCCTATGAGTGCATTATCTAAGAATGAACCTGGTAGAGCATCCCACACAAACGAATGCTCCACATGCGGGTTTCACATGCCACCAACTCCACATTCACAGGCAACTTCAGCGCCACAGCCGTTTTCAGATAGCTCTCAATGCAAAGTCTCTAGACGCAAATATTGGTGTGAGAGCTAATTCAATCAAGGAAACAGTGCATGTTGGTGAAGGACATATTGAAGAAGGATCAGCCGAGTGGTTCTTGTGGGAGAACAACTCCATTTGGCTCACTAACTTCACACACCATCAGGCTTCCAAGCAGCTCTCAAGGAAACTCAGTTTTCACACTCTATGCTTAGTGCCCTTTGTATGGCTAGGACTGAAATGAACCTGGTAGAGCATCCCACACAAACGAATGCTCCACATGCGGGTTTCACATGCCAGCAACTCCACATTCACAGGCAACTTCAGCGCCACAGCCGTTTTCAGATAGCCCTCAATGCAAAGGCTCTAGACGCAAATATTGGTGTGAGAGCTAATTCAATCAAGGAAACACTGCATGTTGGTGAAGGGCATATTGAAGAAGGATCAGCCGAGTGGTTCTTGTGGGAGAACAACTCCATTTGGCTCACTAACTTCACACACCATCAGGCTTCCAAGCAGCTCTCAAGGAAACTCAGTTTTCACACTCTATGCTTAGTGCCCTTTGTGTGCCTAGGACTGAAATGAAGCTTGGTCAGCATCCCACACAAACGAATGCTCCACATGCGGGTTTCACATGCCACCAACTCCACATTCACAGGCAACTTCAGCGCCACAGCCGTTTTCAGATAGCCCTCAATGCAAAGGCTCTAGACGCAAATATTGGTGTGAGAGCTAATTCAATCAAGGAAACACTGCATGTTGGTGAAGGGCATATTGAAGAAGGATCAGCCGAGTGGTTCTTGTGGGAGAACAACTCCATTTGGCTCACTAACTTCACACACCATCAGGCTTCCAAGCAGCTCTCAAGGAAACTCAGTTTTCACACTCTATGTTTAGTGCCCTTTGAATGCATTATCTAGGAATGAACCTGGTAGAGCATCCCACACAAACAAATGCTCCACATGCGGGTTTCACATGCCACCAACTCCACATTCACAGGCAACTTCAGCGCCACAGCCGTTTTCAGATAGCCCTCAATGCAAAGGCTCTAGACGCAAATATTGGTGTGAGAGCTAATTCAATCAAGGAAACACTGCATGTTGGTGAAGGGCATATTGAAGAAGGATCAGCCGAGTGGTTCTTGTGGGAGAACAACTCCATTTGGCTCACTAACTTCACACACCATCAGGCTTCCAAGCAGCTCTCAAGGAAACTCAGTTTTCACACTCTATGCTTAGTGCCCTTTGAGTGCATTATCTAGGAATGAACCTGGTAGAGCATCCCACACAAACGAATGCTCCACATGCGTTTTTCACATGCCACCAACTCCACATTCACAGGCAACTTCAGCGCCACAGCCGTTTTCAGATAGCCCTCAATGCAAGGGCTCTAGACGCAAATATTGGTGTGAGAGCTAATTCAATCAAGGAAACACTGCATGTTGGTGAAGGGCATATTGAAGAAGGATCAGCCGAGTGGTTCTTGTGGGAGAACAACTCCATTTGGCTCACTAACTTCACACACCATCAGGCTTCCAAGCAGCTCTCAAGGAAACTCAGTTTTCACACTCTATGTTTAGTTCCCTATGAGTGCATTATCTAGGAATGAACCTGGTAGAGCATCCCACACAAACGAATGCTCCACATGCGGGTTTCACATGCCACCAACTCCACATTCACAGGCAACTTCAGCGCCACAGCCGTTTTCAGATAGCCCTCAATGCAAAGGCTCTAGACGCAAATATTGGTGTGAGAGCTAATTCAATCAAGGAAACACTGCATGTTGGTGAAGGGCATATTGAAGAAGGATCAGCCGAGTGGTTCTTGTGGGAGAACAACTCCATTTGGCTCACTAACTTCACACACCATCAGGCTTCCAAGCAGCTCTCAAGGAAACTCAGTTTTCACACTCTATGCTTAGTGCCCTTTGTGTGCCTAGGACTGAAATGAAGCTTGGTCAGCATCCCACAGAAACGAATGCTCCACATGCGGGTTTCACATGCCACCAACTCCACATTCACAGGCAACTTCAGCGCCACAGCCGTTTTCAGATAGCCCTCAATGCAAAGGCTCTAGACGCAAATATTGGTGTGAGAGCTAATTCAATCAAGGAAACACTGCATGTTGGTGAAGGGCATATTGAAGAAGGATCAGCCGAGTGGTTCTTGTGGGAGAACAACTCCATTTGGCTCACTAACTTCACACACCATCAGGCTTCCAAGCAGCTCTCAAGGAAACTCAGTTTTCACACTCTAAGTTTAGTTCCCTATGAGTGCATTATCTAGGAATGAACCTGGTAGAGCATCCCACACAAACGAATGCTCCACATGCGGGTTTCACATGCCACCAACTCCACATTCACAGGCAACTTCAGCGCCACAGCCGTTTTCAGATAGCTCTCAATGCAAAGTCTCTAGACGCAAATATTGGTGTGAGAGCTAATTCAATCAAGGAAACAGTGCATGTTGGTGAAGGACATATTGAAGAAGGATCAGCCGAGTGGTTCTTGTGGGAGAACAACTCCATTTGGCTCACTAACTTCACACACCATCAGGCTTCCAAGCAGCTCTCAAGGAAACTCAGTTTTCACACTCTATGCTTAGTGCCCTTTGTGTGCCTAGGACTGAAATGAAGCTTGGTCAGCATCCCACAGAAACGAATGCTCCACATGCGGGTTTCACATGCCACCAACTCCACATTCACAGGCAACTTCAGCGCCACAGCCGTTTTCAGATAGCCCTCAATGCAAAGGCTCTAGACGCAAATATTGGTGTGAGAGCTAATTCAATCAAGGAAACACTGCATGTTGGTGAAGGGCATATTGAAGAAGGATCAGCCGAGTGGTTCTTGTGGGAGAACAACTCCATTTGGCTCACTAACTTCACACACCATCAGGCTTCCAAGCAGCTCTCAAGGAAACTCAGTTTTCACACTCTAAGTTTAGTTCCCTATGAGTGCATTATCTAGGAATGAACCTGGTAGAGCATCCCACACAAACGAATGCTCCACATGCGGGTTTCACATGCCACCAACTCCACATTCACAGGCAACTTCAGCGCCACAGCCGTTTTCAGATAGCCCTCAATGCAAGGGCTCTAGACGCAAATATTGGTGTGAGAGCTAATTCAATCAAGGAAACACTGCATGTTGGTGAAGGGCATATTGAAGAAGGATCAGCCGAGTGGTTCTTGTGGGAGAACAACTCCATTTGGCTCACTAACTTCACACACCATCAGGCTTCCAAGCAGCTCTCAAGGAAACTCAGTTTTCACACTCTATGTTTAGTTCCCTATGAGTGCATTATCTAGGAATGAACCTGGTAGAGCATCCCACACAAACGAATGCTCCACATGCGGGTTTCACATGCCACCAACTCCACATTCACAGGCAACTTCAGCGCCACAGCCGTTTTCAGATAGCCCTCAATGCAAAGGCTCTAGACGCAAATATTGGTGTGAGAGCTAATTCAATCAAGGAAACACTGCATGTTGGTGAAGGGCATATTGAAGAAGGATCAGCCGAGTGGTTCTTGTGGGAGAACAACTCCATTTGGCTCACTAACTTCACACACCATCAGGCTTCCAAGCAGCTCTCAAGGAAACTCAGTTTTCACACTCTATGCTTAGTGCCCTTTGTGTGCCTAGGACTGAAATGAAGCTTGGTCAGCATCCCACAGAAACGAATGCTCCACATGCGGGTTTCACATGCCACCAACTCCACATTCACAGGCAACTTCAGCGCCACAGCCGTTTTCAGATAGCCCTCAATGCAAAGGCTCTAGACGCAAATATTGGTGTGAGAGCTAATTCAATCAAGGAAACACTGCATGTTGGTGAAGGGCATATTGAAGAAGGATCAGCCGAGTGGTTCTTGTGGGAGAACAACTCCATTTGGCTCACTAACTTCACAC
Organism: Ochotona princeps; assembly: GCF_030435755.1. Lineage (NCBI taxonomy): Eukaryota > Metazoa > Chordata > Mammalia > Lagomorpha > Ochotonidae > Ochotona > Ochotona princeps. The sequence continues at coordinate 8,384 of NW_026698696.1, read as the reverse complement.
ACCATCAGGCTTCCAAGCAGCTCTCAAGGAAACTCAGTTTTCACACTCTAAGTTTAGTTCCCTATGAGTGCATTATCTAGGAATGAACCTGGTAGAGCATCCCACACAAACGAATGCTCCACATGCGGGTTTCACATGCCACCAACTCCACATTCACAGGCAACTTCAGCGCCACAGCCGTTTTCAGATAGCTCTCAATGCAAAGTCTCTAGACGCAAATATTGGTGTGAGAGCTAATTCAATCAAGGAAACAGTGCATGTTGGTGAAGGACATATTGAAGAAGGATCAGCCGAGTGGTTCTTGTGGGAGAACAACTCCATTTGGCTCACTAACTTCACACACCATCAGGCTTCCAAGCAGCTCTCAAGGAAACTCAGTTTTCACACTCTATGCTTAGTGCCCTTTGTGTGCCTAGGACTGAAATGAAGCTTGGTCAGCATCCCACAGAAACGAATGCTCCACATGCGGGTTTCACATGCCACCAACTCCACATTCACAGGCAACTTCAGCGCCACAGCCGTTTTCAGATAGCCCTCAATGCAAAGGCTCTAGACGCAAATATTGGTGTGAGAGCTAATTCAATCAAGGAAACACTGCATGTTGGTGAAGGGCATATTGAAGAAGGATCAGCCGAGTGGTTCTTGTGGGAGAACAACTCCATTTGGCTCACTAACTTCACACACCATCAGGCTTCCAAGCAGCTCTCAAGGAAACTCAGTTTTCACACTCTAAGTTTAGTTCCCTATGAGTGCATTATCTAGGAATGAACCTGGTAGAGCATCCCACACAAACGAATGCTCCACATGCGGGTTTCACATGCCACCAACTCCACATTCACAGGCAACTTCAGCGCCACAGCCGTTTTCAGATAGCTCTCAATGCAAAGTCTCTAGACGCAAATATTGGTGTGAGAGCTAATTCAATCAAGGAAACAGTGCATGTTGGTGAAGGACATATTGAAGAAGGATCAGCCGAGTGGTTCTTGTGGGAGAACAACTCCATTTGGCTCACTAACTTCACACACCATCAGGCTTCCAAGCAGCTCTCAAGGAAACTCAGTTTTCACACTCTATGCTTAGTGCCCTTTGTATGGCTAGGACTGAAATGAACCTGGTAGAGCATCCCACACAAACGAATGCTCCACATGCGGGTTTCACATGCCACCAACTCCACATTCACAGGCAACTTCAGCGCCACAGCCGTTTTCAGATAGCTCTCAATGCAAAGGCTCTAGACGCAAATATTGGTGTGAGAGCTAATTCAATCAAGGAAACACTGCATGTTGGTGAAGGGCATATTGAAGAAGGATCAGCCGAGTGGTTCTTGTGGGAGAACAACTCCATTTGGCTCACTAACTTCACACACCATCAGGCTTCCAAGCAGCTCTCAAGGAAACTCAGTTTTCACACTCTATGCTTAGTGCCCTTTGAGTGCATTATCTAGGAATGAACCTGGTAGAGCATCCCACACAAACGAATGCTCCACATGCGGTTTCACATGCCACCAACTCCACATTCACAGGCAACTTCAGCGCCACAGCCGTTTTCAGATAGCCCTCAATGCAAGGGCTCTAGACGCAAATATTGGTGTGAGAGCTAATTCAATCAAGGAAACACTGCATGTTGGTGAAGGGCATATTGAAGAAGGATCAGCCGAGTGGTTCTTGTGGGAGAACAACTCCATTTGGCTCACTAACTTCACACACCATCAGGCTTCCAAGCAGCTCTCAAGGGAAACTCAGTTTTCACACTCTATGTTTAGTTCCCTATGAGTGCATTATCTAGGAATGAACCTGGTAGAGCATCCCACACAAACGAATGCTCCACATGCGGGTTTCACATGCCACCAACTCCACATTCACAGGCAACTTCAGCGCCACAGCCGTTTTCAGATAGCCCTCAATGCAAAGGCTCTAGACGCAAATATTGGTGTGAGAGCTAATTCAATCAAGGAAACACTGCATGTTGGTGAAGGGCATATTGAAGAAGGATCAGCCGAGTGGTTCTTGTGGGGAGAACAACTCCATTTGGCTCACTAACTTCACACACCATCAGGCTTCCAAGCAGCTCTCAAGGAAACTCAGTTTTCACACTCTATGCTTAGTGCCCCTTTGAGTGCATTATCTAGGAATGAACCTGGTAGAGCATCCCACACAAACGAATGCTCCACATGCGGGTTTCACATGCCACCAACTCCACATTCACAGGCAACTTCAGCGCCACAGCCGTTTTCAGATAGCCTCAATGCAAGGGCTCTAGACGCAAATATTGGTGTGAGAGCTAATTCAATCAAGGAAACACTGCATGTTGGTGAAGGGCATATTGAAGAAGGATCAGCCGAGTGGATCTTGTGGGAGAACAACTCCATTTGGCTCACTAACTTCACACACCATCAGGCTTCCAAGCAGCTCTCAAGGAAACTCAGTTTTCACACTCTATGTTTAGTGCCCTTTGAGTGCATTATCTAGGAATGAACCTGGTAGAGCATCCCACACAAACGAATGCTCCACATGCGGGTTTCACATGCCACCAACTCCACATTCACAGGCAACTTCAGCGCCACAGCCGTTTTCAGATAGCCCTCAATGCAAAGGCTCTAGACGCAAATATTGGTGTGAGAGCTAATTCAATCAAGGAAACACTGCATGTTGGTGAAGGGCATATTGAAGAAGGATCAGCCAAGTGGTTCTTGTGGGAGAACAACTCCATTTGGCTCACTAACTTCACACACCATCAGGCTTCCAAGCAGCTCTCAAGGAAACTCAGTTTTCACACTCTATGCTTAGTGCCCTTTGAGTGCATTATCTAGGAATGAAACCTGGTAGAGCATCCCCACACAAACGAATGCTCCACATGCGGGTTTCACATGCCACCAACTCCACATTCACAGGCAACTTCAGCGCCACAGCCGTTTTCAGATAGCCCTCAATGCAAGGGCTCTAGACGCAAATATTGGTGTGAGAGCTAATTCAATCAAGGAAACACTGCATGTTGGTGAAGGGCATATTGAAGAAGGATCAGCCGAGTGGTTCTTGTGGGAGAACAACTCCATTTGGCTCACTAACTTCACACACCATCAGGCTTCCAAGCAGCTCTCAAGGAAACTCAGTTTTCACACTCTAAGTTTAGTTCCCTATGAGTGCATTATCTAGGAATGAACCTGGTAGAGCATCCCACACAAACGAATGCTCCACATGCGGTTTCACATGCCACCAACTCCACATTCACAGGCAACTTCAGCGCCACAGCCGTTTTCAGATAGCCCTCAATGCAAAGGCTCTAGACGCAAATATTGGTGTGAGAGCTAATTCAATCAAGGAAACACTGCATGTTGGTGAAGGGCATTTTGAAGAAGGATCAGCCGAGTGGGTTCTTGTGGGAGAACAACTCCATTTGGCTCACTAACTTCACACACCATCAGGCTTCCCAGCAGCTCTCAAGGAAACTCAGTTTTCGCACTCTATGCTTAGTGCCCTTTGAGTGCATTATCTAGGAATGAACCTGGTAGAGCATCCCACACAAACGAATGCTCCACATGCGGGTTTCACATGCCACCAACTCCACATTCACAGGCAACTTCAGCGCCACAGCCGTTTTCAGATAGCCCTCAATGCAAAGGCTCTAGACGCAAATATTGGTGTGAGAGCTAATTCAATCAAGGAAACACTGCATGTTGGTGAAGGGCATATTGAAGAAGGATCAGCCGAGTGGTTCTTGTGGGAGAACAACTCCATTTGGCTCACTAACTTCACACACCATCAGGCTTCCAAGCAGCTCTCAAGGAAACTCAGTTTTCACACTCTATGTTTAGTTCCCTATGAGTGCATTATCTAGGAATGAACCTGGTAGAGCATCCCACACAAACGAATGCTCCACATGCGGGTTTCACATGCCACCAACTCCACATTCACAGGCAACTTCAGCGCCACAGCTGTTTTCAGGTAGCCCTCAATGCAAAAGGCTCTAGACGCAAATATTGGTGTGAGAGCTAATTCAATCAAGGAAACACTGCATGTTGGTGAAGGGCATATTGAAGAAGGATCAGCCGAGTGGTTCTTGTGGGAGAACAACTCCATTTGGCTCACTAACTTCACACACCATCAGGCTTCCAAGCAGCTCTCAAGGAAACTCAGTTTTCACACTCTATGCTTAGTGCCCTTTGTGTGCCTAGGACTGAAATGAAGCTTGGTCAGCATCCCACAGAAACGAATGCTCCACATGCGGGTTTCACATGCCACCAACTCCACATTCACAGGCAACTTCAGCGCCACAGCCATTTTCAGATAGCCCTCAATGCAAAGGCTCTAGAACGCAAATATTGGTGTGAGAGCTAATTCAATCAAGGAAACACTGCATGTTGGTGAAGGGCATATTGAAGAAGGATCAGCCGAGTGGTTCTTGTGGGAGAACAACTCCATTTGGCTCACTAACTTCACACACCATCAGGCTTCCAAGCAGCTCTCAAGGAAACTCAGTTTTCACACTCTATGCTTAGTGCCCTTTGTATGGCTAGGACTGAAATGAACCTGGTAGAGCATCCCACACAAACAAATGCTCCACATGCGGGTTTCACATGCCACCAACTCCACATTCACAGGCAACTTCAGCGCCACAGCCGTTTTCAGATAGCCCTCAATGCAAAGGCTCTAGATGCAAATATTGGTGTGAGAGCTAATTCAATCAGGAAAACAGTGCATGTTGGTGAAGGGCATATTGAAGAAGGATCAGCCGAGTGGTTCTTGTGGGAGAACAACTCCATTTGGCTCACTAACTTCACACACCATCAGGCTTCCAAGCAGCTCTCAAGGAAACTCAGGTTTCACACTCTATGCTTAGTGCCCTTTGAGTGCATTATCTAGGAATGAACCTGGTAGAGCATCCCACACAAACGAATGCTCCACATGCGGGTTTCACATGCCACCAACTCCACATTCACAGGCAACTTCAGCGCCACAGCCGTTTTCAGATAGCCCTCAATGCAAAGGCTCTAGATGCAAATATTGGTGTGAGAGCTAATTCAATCAAGGAAACACTGCATGTTGGTGAAGGGCATATTGAAGAAGGATCAGCCGAGTGGTTCTTGTGGGAGAACAACTCCATTTGGCTCACTAACTCACACACCATCAGGCTTCCAAGCAGCTCTCAAGGAAACTCAGTTTTCACACTCTATGCTTAGTGCCCTTTGAGTGCATTATCTAGGAATGAACCTGGTAGAGCATCCCACACAAACGAATGCTCCACATGCGGGTTTCACATGCCACCAACTCCACATTCACAGGCAACTTCAGCGCCACAGCCGTTTTCAGATAGCCCTCAATGCAAAGGCTCTAGACGCAAATATTGGTGTGAGAGCTAATTCAATCAAGGAAACACTGCATGTTGGTGAAGGGCATATTGAAGAAGGATCAGCCAAGTGGTTCTTGTGGCGAGAACAACTCCATTTGGCTCACTAACTACACACACCATCAGGCTTCCAAGCAGCTCTCAAGGAAACTCAGTTTTCACACTCTATGCTTAGTGCCCTTTGAGTGCATTATCTAGGAATGAACCTGGTAGAGCATCCCACACAAACGAATGCTCCACATGCGGGTTTCACATGCCACCAACTCCACATTCACAGGCAACTTCAGCGCCACAGCCGTTTTCAGATAGCCCTCAATGCAAAGGCTCTAGACGCAAATATTGGTGTGAGAGTTAATTCAATCAAGGAAACACTGCATGTTGGTGAAGGGCATATTGAAGAAGGATCAGCCGAGTGGTTTCTTGTGGGAGAACAACTCCATTTGGCTCACTAACTTCACACACCATCAGGCTTCCAAGCAGCTCTCAAGGAAACTCAGTTTTCACACTCTATGCTTAGTGCCCTTTGTGTGCCTATGACTGAAATGAAGCTTGGTCAGCATCCCACAGAAACGAATGCTCCACATGCGGGTTTCACATGCCACCAACTCCACATTCACCGGCAACTTCAGCGCCACAGCCGTTTTCAGATAGCCCTCAATGCAAAGGCTCTAGACGCAAATATTGGTGTGAGAGCTAATTCAATCAAGGAAACACTGCATGTTGGTGAAGGGCATATTGAAGAAGGATCAGCCGAGTGGTTCTTGTGGGAGAACAACTCCATTTGGCTCACTAACTTCACACACCATCAGGCTTCCAAGCAGCTCTCAAGGAAACTCAGTTTTCACACTCTATGTTTAGTGCCCTTTGAATGCATTATCTAGGAATGAACCTGGTAGAGCATCCCACACAAACAAATGCTCCACATGCGGGTTTCACATGCCACCAACTCCACATTCACAGGCAACTTCAGCGCCACAGCCGTTTTCAGATAGCCCTCAATGCAAAGTCTCTAGACGCAAATATTGGTGTGAGAGCTAATTCAATCAAGGAAACACTGCATGTTGGTGAAGGGCATATTGAAGAAGGATCAGCCGAGTGGTTCTTGTGGGAGAACAACTCCATTTGGCTCACTAACTTCACACACCATCAGGCTTCCAAGCAGCTCTCAAGGAAACTCAGTTTTCACACTCTATGCTTAGTGCCCTTTGAGTGCATTATCTAGGAATGAACCTGGTAGAGCATCCCACACAAACGAATGCTCCACATGCGGGTTTCACATGCCACCCAACTCCACATTCACAGGCAACTTCAGCGCCACAGCCGTTTTCAGATAGCCCTCAATGCAAGGGCTCTAGACGCAAATATTGGTGTGAGAGCTAATTCAATCAAGGGAAACACTGCATGTTGGTGAAGGGCATATTGAAGAAGGATCAGCCGAGTGGTTCTTGTGGGAGAACAACTCCATTTGGCTCACTAACTTCACACACCATCAGGCTTCCAAGCAGCTCTCAAGGAAACTCAGTTTTCACACTCTATGTTTAGTTCTCCTATGAGTGCATTATCTAGGAATGAACCTGGTAGAGCATCCCACACAAACGAATGCTCCACATGCGGGTTTCACATGCCACCAACTCCACATTCACAGGCAACTTCAGCGCCACAGCCGTTTTCAGATAGCCCTCAATGCAAAGGCTCTAGACGCAAATATTGGTGTGAGAGCTAATTCAATCAAGGAAACACTGCATGTTGGTGAAGGGCATATTGAAGAAGGATCAGCCGAGTGGTTCTTGTGGGAGAACAACTCCATTTGGCTCACTAACTTCACACACCATCAGGCTTCCAAGCAGCTCTCAAGGAAACTCAGTTTTCACACTCTATGCTTAGTGCCCTTTGTGTGCCTAGGACTGAAATGAAGCTTGGTCAGCATCCCACAGAAACGAATGCTCCACATGCGGGTTTCACATGCCACCAACTCCACATTCACAGGCAACTTCAGCGCCACAGCCGTTTTCAGATAGCCCTCAATGCAAAGGCTCTAGACGCAAATATTGGTGTGTGAGAGCTAATTCAATCAAGGAAACACTGCATGTTGGTGAAGGGCATATTGAAGAAGGATCAGCCGAGTGGTTCTTGTGGGAGAACAACTCCATTTGGCTCACTAACTTCACACACCATCAGGCTTCCAAGCAGCTCTCAAGGAAACTCAGTTTTCACACTCTATGCTTAGTGCCCTTTGTATGGCTAGGACTGAAATGAACCTGGTAGAGCATCCCACACAAACGAATGCTCCACATGCGGGTTTCACATGCCACCAACTCCACATTCACAGGCAACTTCAGCGCCACAGCCGTTTTCAGATAGCCCTCAATGCAAAAGGCTCTAGACGCAAATATTGGTGTGAGAGCTAATTCAATCAAGGAAACACTGCATGTTGGTGAAGGGCATATTGAAGAAGGATCAGCCGAGTGGTTCTTGTGGGAGAACAACTCCATTTGGCTCACTAACTTCACACACCATCAGGCTTCCAAGCAGCTCTCAAGGAAACTCAGTTTTCACACTCTATGCTTAGTGCCCTTTGTGTGCCTAGGACTGAAATGAAGCTTGGTCAGCATCCCACAGAAACGAATGCTCCACATGCGGGTTTCACATGCCACCAACTCCACATTCACAGGCAACTTCAGCGCCACAGCCGTTTTCAGATAGCCCTCAATGCAAAGGCTCTAGACGCAAATATTGGTGTGAGAGCTAATTCAATCAAGGAAACACTGCATGTTGGTGAAGGGCATATTGAAGAAGGATCAGCCGAGTGGTTCTTGTGGGAGAACAACTCCATTTGGCTCACTAACTTCACACACCATCAGGCTTCCAAGCAGCTCTCAAGGAACTCAGTTTTCACACTCTATGCTTAGTGCCCTTTGTATGGCTAGGACTGAAATGAACCTGGTAGAGCATCCCACACAACGAATGCTCCACATGCGGGTTTCACATGCCACCAACTCCATCATTCACAGGCAACTTCAGCGCCACAGCCGTTTTCAGAT